>NC_061829.1:34990916-35013416 GCF_019202785.1 Penaeus chinensis | reverse complement strand
TTATCATTATCATCATTATTATATCAGGTATGATCATCCAGATGTCTTTCCTGGCCACCTTCTTTTGGCTCAACGTCATGTGCTTCGACATCTGGCGTGTGATCAGGTACAGTGCACTAGAAATCACAACAAAAACGAAATACAGACACGACAAGAGACCTGTAACGATATTCCTCTCCGCCCACCATCACTCTCTCGTGCTGATCCTTCTCGTCCCTTGTCAAACAGAGCGACTGTGAACCTCGTCCCACTTACGGGCATTTTATCCAACGACTCGAAGAAATTCAAGGCCTATTCTGCGTACGCGTGGGGTGTCCCCTTCGTCGTCACCTCCGTCAGCGCCCTCCTCTTCTTCCTGCCGGAGAGATTCGTCGCGGCTGGCGTGATCCGTCCGGATTTCGGGGTTAATATTTGCTTTTTACACGGTGAGTTCAATTCAGTGTGTTGTGTGGCTGGGGGTCAGGGGGCTGTAATGTGTATGGCTCTCCGTTTTCTTTGTTTCGTTATTAGTGTTCTTCATTTTTTGGTAACCTATTATCATTATCATTATCATTATCATCTCTATCATCGTTACCTTCAAACTTTAGAGGCTATTTCCTTCAATATTGCTGGTAACTGATGTATTAGCGACGCAATTCCCTTTCATGAGAGTCGTCACAGAGACACCTTTCGAACGGGTGTAAACAACAGCCAAACCTTGTTACGCCACCGCATGCGATAACGATACCTGGCCTGTGGCACCCTTGCAGGCGACCTCGAAATCCTCGTCCACTTCTATGGCCTGGTCGGTGCGCTGTTCTTCGTAAATCTGCTGCTGCTCGGCCACACCATCTACATGCTGTTCCGAGCAGGTGCCGCGTTCGACTGCTGCAGCAAGACCGAGAGCCCGAGAGCGTTCAATCGCGTTCACCTTGACGCGTAAGTATGCTTTCTGTGTCATCCATTCTTTGGAAACCTCAATGTGAAACTGGTGAAGCTGTTTAGAGGAATATGTGGATTTTCTTTGTAATATGTCCAATGTTTTTATTTATTTATTCATTTATTTTTAACTTATTTCTTTCTTAGAACCTACACTCAAAGGGTGTGCAATTTCCTTTTAAATACAAGGAAGTATGTTAATTTAAAGGAATGTGTGTATTTTCTTTGCCAAACATCTAATGCGTTTTTTTTAAAGAAGTATATATATTCAAAGAGAGTGCTATTTCTTTATAATAGTATAATGTAACATTTCAAACATTAACGCATTTCTGCTTTTTACCTAACAACTCTGTCCAAGTTATTAATCACTGTTACGTAAACTGCAGGTACTGGCAGCGGTTCAGTCTGTTCACGTTGATGGCTGTGTGCTGGGTCACGGAGGTGCTCTCCTGGAAAATCCCGCCTGCGGGCTTGTGGTAAGCTGGACGGTACATTCTGCACACACGCACGCACGCACACACGCACACACACGCGTAATATTAATGATAATAATAGTGATAATAATATTAATGATAATGATAATACTGATGATGGCAATACTAACAACAATAATTATAATAAAAATAATAAAAATAATAATGATAATAATGTTGATGATAAAAATAATAATAATAGTAATAATAATGATGATGATAATAATAATAATAATGATAATAATAATGATGATGATAAAATAACGATAAAAATAATAATGATGATGATTTTGAGGATGGCAATGGTATTAATAATAATAATAATGATAGTAATAATAATATTAATAATAATAATAATGATAGTAATAATAAAAATAATAACTGTAATAATGATGATTATGATAATAATTCTTCTTATTATCATTATTATTACAATAACAATAATAATAATAATGATAATAATAACAACAATAATAATTGTAATAATGATATATAATTCATATCATTATCATTATTATTACAATAACAATAATGATAATACTGATATTAATAATAATGATAATAGTAAGGATAATAATAATGATAATAATAAAGGAAACTGAAATGCACAGGATTGTCACCGACCTCCTGAACTCCCTTCAAGGCCTGGCGGTGTTCCTGATCTTCCTCTTGAGCAAGAAGAAGCGTCATCTGGTGGTGGAGTTTTGCCAAAACACGGAGCTTCTCGCGCGACTCTTCAGGCGCGACTCGAAGACTCTGTCGCCCACTTGAAGGGGATCCAAGATTGAGGAGAAGCTAAGGAAGGGGGAATAGGCAATGGGGAAGATAGATGATACGCGTTATGATTATGAGGATGATGATGATATGGTGATAATGATCGCTGATGGTGATGATGGTATGGTGAGGAGGATGATGTGATGGTGATAATACTGATAACAATAGAATAACAATAATAATAAAACGCGGTGAGTGTAATGGGACTCTTTGCGTTAGACAAGGACCTATTAGTACAAAGTGTGACACTTATTTGGAAAGTTTTGTGGACCTACAACACAGGACAAACCGTTTTGTAATAGTGACGCTTGTGAGAAAACATGGTTTCGTGTAGTGATGAAAGATAATATGAAATAAGTGCTGCACAACAGAAACTTTTGTTCAGGACACACCACTTATAGTTTTCTGGCAATTTCCATAGTTTATCATCACCAAAATGAAACTGTCTTCTGCGGGGAATATGACGTTGCAGCTGATTATCAGAATGACGAGATGAATATATTTGAGTCTGAATCTGATGAGCATTAAGTCATTAACAGGTGTTGCCCTTTCCGTCCGTCTTATATCGGCGGCTTGGCAACTCACGCAAGTGCGATGCAGCCGAAGTTGTTGTATGCCATCCCTTTTTTTACCATAATTTGCATATCTTTATTAAAGTGGTCACTTGATCTTTTTTGGCACTAATTAATGATTAGTTCAATAACCTTCCTAAAAATAAATAAATAAATAATAGATAATATATATGTATATATATAATAATGATAAGATATCAACTAGTATTGACCGAGTCAAGGCACAAGGCTTAGGTTTTAGCAGCCCTTTGCTTTAATCAACTTTCCGGAAAGCAAAGCAGATGTTGCTTATCTGTTAGATGCCATCCGAGTGTTGAGGAAAAGACATGGAAACGGATGTGTGTTGTTGTGTTATCTGATTATCAAAACTGGAAACAACAAACATATCTTAACTGGACGTATGATATTATATATATCATATATCTTTTTTTTTTGTTTTAAAAATCATAAGACGTACGTACACCAAGGCAGGATATTACGATAATCATGTCACGCTTACATCCTGTTGTTGGAGATGATATACAAAAACGTGGACCACACCATTTGATAACTGATAAACAACTTTTAGTATTTCTTCATTTCAAATTATCAGTTTCCGTTACCTATTCATAAATTCTAAGCGGATAAGGCAACAACACGAACTTTCATCTAACCCGCAAAACAATATAGATAGATAAGAGTTCTAAAAACAGTATAAATAATCACGCAACAAATCGTTATAAAACATCCATGGCTAAGCTAATTGTCCTTACTTGTCTTTACCTTTTTCTTTTCATTGTTTAGATTCGAAGCGTTGACAGTGCACTAATAAATCAATAGTGGCTACTAAATTAATACTGTACGTCATGTGCTCACCAATGCTTGTATTGTAAGAGAGAGAAAGTGAGTGAGTGAGAATTTTATATATATATATATATATATGTATATATATATAATGTACATATATATAATTTATATATATGTATATATTTATATATAAATTATATATATTTATATATATATAATATAATCTATATATATATATAATGTGTATATATATGTATGTGTATGTGTATATCTAAATGTGTGTGTGTGTGTGTGTGTGTGTGTGTGTGTGTGTGTGTGTGTGTGTGTGTGTGTGTGTGTGTGTGTGTGTGTGTGTGTGTGTGTGCGTGTGTGTGTGTGTGTGTGGGCGTGTGCGTGTGAGAACATACACATACATATATAATATATATATATATATATATATATATATATATAATTTATATAAAAATATATATAAAGTATATTTTATATGTATATACATACTTATGTATGCATGTGAATCCGTATATATGTGTGTATATATGTACATACGGTGGGGCTTGGGGCGAAGACCCTGGGTAAGAGGTGTTTTTTGGTTCACAAGGCGATGTTTGTGGATTTCCAGAATGGAGAATGGTCAAAAACAAATGTGCCAGACATCAAAGGTCACATTACATCATGACAAAAGTATTGTGGCGAAAAGGATACAAATGGGTTAACGATTGGGAAAAGTGGACAGAAAAAGGGATGAAGAAGAGAAGGAAATGGGAAGAAGAAAAGACTGAGAGCTGAGATCCTTGGCAGGGGTGGTCAGTTTCCGTTGATAAAGGGTATGCCCATTCTTCAAACGTTTAACTTAGCCCGTTTTCATTTTTTTCCCGATCATGTCAGACTATGCAACACACGGCTTGGTAAAAGTTCGGTATGTAGTTATCATCATAATGAATCTATTATATGATACAAATATACTTTTTAGATGGGGAGAGGGAGAGAGGGAGAGAGGGGGAGGGGGAGAGGGGGAAAGTGAGGAAGGGAGGGAGGGAGAGAGGGAGGAAGGGACGGAGGGAGAGAGGGAGGGAGGGAGGGAGAGAGGGAGGGAGGGAGAGAGAGAGGAAGGGAGGGAGGGAGAGAGGGAAGGAGGGAGGAAGGAGAGAGAGAGAGAGAGAGAGAGAGAGAGAGAGAGAGAGAGAGAGAGAGAGAGAGAGAGAGAGAGAGTGAGAGTGAGAGTGAGAGTGAGAGTGAGAGTGAGAGTGAGAGTGAGAGTGAGAGTGAGAGTGAGAGTGAGAGTGAGAGAGAGAGAGGGGGAAAAGGTATACCGTGTACATAACCACGATTTGTGTATGAAAGAGCGTGGCCACCCAACACACACAGGACTCGCCAAGGAATGACCTCATCTCTTCTCTCCCCACTCGCCAGGGAGGGACCTCCTTTCTCCCTGCGGAGAATTAGCCTTACGAGGCTAATTAAGAGCGATGGGAGGATCGTACCGGAAAAGGCGTTCGACGGGGCGCAGCAGGTGGCGCGAAGCTGAACAAAGCGAAGAAGGTTACCATGATCCCTTGATCGTGGATTTTTTGCCGGGGTGACTTAAAGATATTTTTTTTAAAAGAGATACACCGGACCCGCACCCCGGCAAATTCGGTCTCGACGCTTACGCGTTACCGCGCCGCTTCGGTGTCCACCCCTCGTTGCTGCCGCGATGCTAATTGCTTATTTGCAATTAGTTTCGTGCCGTGTAGCCTATTCTTTCCTTTATGGAATTTTCGGCATTAGGATAACTCTCTGTGCACCTTCTGGTGAACAGGACCCCATCTTCGAGCTCGTGCTCGGACGTGCGCAGACCTTTACCTCCCGCAGAGGAGGGTGTGTCTGGGGGGGCCTTAGCGTGCCTGCCTTACGGTGCACAGAGAGTTGCCATTCTCTTTGCTAGGTACTGGTATGGCAGACCATCTGTTGACTGCCACTCTAGATATTTCGTTTAGGAATGAATAGGCAGGTAGGAGCCCCCTCCCTTTATCAGGCCCTTAGTCTAGTTCTGTCGAAACAGCTGCTGCTAGACAGAACCGAACTCACGTCCCGCCCCTGTAACCGCCTAGAAAGTTAGCTTCTCCCCCTCACTGTGGTGAATCAGCCTTTGGGTGGCTGTTTCTGAGGGTTGAAGAAACTTCCTTGAAAGGTGCAGAACTCCTCTTCCATCTCTGAGGTGAAACAGCCTTTGGGTGGCTGTTTCAGAGGGAAGAGGAATTCAAAAAGACACAGGTCCTTTCCTCCCTCACTGAGGTGAAACAACCTTTGGGTGGTTGCTTCAGAGGGATGAAAGGAACCACTTGGCAAAAGGACAAGACCCCCCTTCTCTGAGGTGAAACAGCCTTTGGATGGCTGCTTCAGAGGGAAGGGGAATCCCTTGGAAAAGACACATGTCCTTTCCTTCCTCACTGAGGTAAACAACCTTTGGGTGGTTGTTTCAGAAGGATGAAAGGAACTGCCTGGAACCAAAGCAAAACCTCCCTTCCCTCACTGAGGTGAAACAGCCTTTGGGTGGCTGTTTCAGAGGGAAGGAGGAATCACTTCGAAAAGACACAGGTCCTTTCCTTCCTCATTGAGGTGAAACAACCTTTGGGTGGTTGCTTCAGAGGAATGAAAGGAACTGCCTGGCAAGAACGCAAAACCTCCATTCCCTCACTGAGGTAAAACAGCCTTTGGGTGACTGTTTCAGAGGGAAGGGGGAACGACTTTGAAAAGACACAGGTCCCTTCCTTCCTCACTGAGGTGAAACAACCTTTGGGTGGTTGCTTCAGAGGGATGAAAGGAACTGCCTGGCAAAAGTGCAAAACCTCCCTTCCCTCACTGAGGTGAAGCAGCCTTTGGGTGGCTGTCTCAGAGGGAAGGAGGAATCACTTTGAAAAGACACAGGTCCTCTCCTTCCTCACTGAGGTGAAGCAACCCTTGGGTGGTTGCTTCAGAGGAATGAAAGGAACCACCTGGCAAAAGTGCAGGACCTCCCTTCCCTCACTGAGGTGAAACAGCCTTTGGGTGGCTGTCTCAGAGGGAAGAAGGGATTCACTTTGAAAAGATACAGGACCTCTTCTTCCTCACTGAGGTGAAACAACCTTTGGGTGGTTGCTTCAGGGGGATGTAAGGAACTGCCTGGTAAACGTGCAAGACTCCTCTTCCCTCACTGAGGTAAAGCAGCCATTGGGAGGCTGATTCAGAGGGAAGAGGGATTCACTTTGAAAAAAGTACAGGTCCCCTCCTTCCTCACTGTGGTGAAACAACCTTTGGGTGGTTGTTTCAGAGGAATAAGAGCTCCCTCCCTCACTGAGGTGAAGCAACCTTTGGGTGGCTGCTTCAGAGGGCTGAGCAAAAGGGCTCCAAACAATGATGTCTCGTAGGTGGAAGGGCATCCCCTCTGATCTCTCCCCAGGGGTTTACACTTACCCACGCGTTTGCCGTGCGTGGCAGTCTTGTTCGCTATGGAGACGGGAGTCCTGGAGGTTGAGCGATGCCGTGAACGAGTTCGCCCTGTGGCTAGCAACACGCCTCTTTGGTCCTCTATTCCAGCAAGACAGGCGGCCTGATCCTGGCCCGGTCACGGTCAACCGGCTGGTCTCCCCCGGGAGGCTAGGGTCAAGCAGTCATGCCGTCATTGGCACTCACAATGGTCCGTGAGCGCTGTCACAATGGCTATTGGCTGCGTATATCCTCTCATCACTCCTGTTGCTGTTAGACACTGGTTCTGACACTCAGCTTCCCCTTGTTGGACTCCTTGGTGGATGGGGGCTTGATTGGATGAAGCACTTACCAATATATGGATAAAATTAACAAACACCCACCACAGACTGATCAGAATGTTAACGAACCGCGCAAGGCCCAGACCACGGCAGTCACCATGAAGCCATATGTGCCTTCTGGTGGCAAAAGAAAACCCCATGCACAGGATGACACTGTCACGCCTGCTCCTAAGGTGGACAAGAACGAAGCCAATGGGTCTGTCCACCGAATAGTCAAACAACTTGACTCGCGAGCTGGCCTCTCTAGGCCAACAGCTAAGCCAGGGAGGCCCCTGAGTTCTCAGACGGCCTCCCCGACTGAGAGGGGAGAGCAGGCTGAACCAGCCGTATCAGCTGCTGCCCCCCAAAAACAAGCCCGAAAGCCGAAAGGGCGGGCCGAAGCGTCCGAGGCCGGAGACCGACTCTGATGAAGAGTAGGGACCCCCTAAACGCTTCGCCCAGTTCAAAGTGCCAGCTATACCCGAAGGCTTCGACAATGCCTACCAATTGGTCGCCCGAGATCAGGGCATGATCATAATGCCCAAAGATCAAGCTACCCTGAATTTCCTCCGGGAAACGAAGGAGCTAGCAGATGGGAGGAAATTGAGTCTTTCCCCACTAATTCCCGAGGAAAAGAGAACCAAGATGGTGCTACTTGGCTTCTTAGTCTTATACGATGTGGAGCTGATCGCTTCACACCCACAGGTCGTGCAGGCTTCCCGAATGTCGAAGGGGAAGACTCCAACCAGGCAAGTCCCGGTGACCATGAAAGGTGCCCCAACCACTACCCTTGATCTGGGTAACTGGGGCACCTACAACCTTCGAACGTATGTGCCTGAACCACTTCGGTGTTTCAAGTGCCAGAAATACGGTCACCACCAGGCTAACTGTACAGCCAAGCCTAAATGTGGTGTCTGTAGCAAGGCACACAACACAGAGGTATGCCTTAAGGCATACAAAGAGGAAAAGAGGGACACAACAGCCAAATGTCCCAACTGTGCCAAGAAGCATCACACCTGGAGCCTGACTTGCTCTGTCAGGAAAGAGGCGGCCCTCAGGTGACAAGAGGTTGCTCAAAAGCGACCAGACTTTGTTCCTGCCCCCCCAGGCACCCACGTCTGGGGAAGGAACAAAAGCGAAAAGGCCTCCCGACCTCCTAAGAGGAAGGAAGCCGCCCCCCAGCCGACACCGGATGTCTCCAACAAAAAGGAGTTTCCGACAATGCCAAAGGTGCAGAAAAAAACCCTAAAGAAAAGAGGTTCTAAGAGCACCACAAAAAATCCCCAACATATGATCATCTCCTCTTTGACGAGGACTATATGACTCTCCTGTTGACTGCTGTTGTCTCAGCAGTAGCAACAGCCCTGGGGAGGTCGAGTGAGGAAGCCGAGAAGGCAGTTTCGGTCGCCATGACGGCAATGACCATGACTGTCGCAGCCCTGAAGGGAAGCATCATAGTCTGTGAGACAGGCGAGTAAGTCCTCTCCACAATCTGACCATTCTTTGTCATAAATTGGGCAATCTGTTGGGGAGATAGACCGTTCCGGTGCAAGTATTGAGGGTTGGATGAGGTTCTGTAGGGATGGGATTACCACATAGATCAGTTAGTTTTGTTAATGCTATAGCTTGGTTTTCAGTTGTTACTGTGACGAGACGGGAGTAATCAGGTCGGCTACGGAAAGAGACTTTGCCTACTTGTTTTTGGAGGCATTGCTGGAAGAGGAGGGTGTTTTTATCTATTTGGCTGGGCTAAATAGAGTATTTAGGATTCTTGTAGAGGTGGGGGTAGTAGAAGTGCGGGGACGTGTGGAGGAGGTAGTAGTGTTGAGGGGGATAGTATTATGGGGAGGTGGGCAATAAGGTTGTAAGGTAGTAATAAGGGGAGATGGGGTGGTTGATGAAGAAGGTTGTGGGAGTAAAGGTGTTGAAGTTGAGCATGTTGGGAGAGTAGAAATGTCTCCTGGGGGTTGGTTGTTGATTAGGGTTGATACTGTACTAGTATGCATTGATGATGGGGTAGTTGTTGCAGTGTTCGGAGCCGTGGTCAAAGGAGAGCTGGGATTGGGGCTATTTGATAAAGGGGCAAGCCTCATTGCCCCTAAGAGTGGGGATACGTCTTCATTATTGGCCATGATAAGCCTGGAGTATGTTGGGGAAAAAAATAGTCGACCCCTCAGGGTCCCCTTGAGGGGTAAGGGCCAGGTATGGCAGGGGAATACCGTGCCCATGGTTCCCTTAGGCCGTTCAGGACTGACATAAAGTCAGCCTTTCATCCTTTCAGCACGGCTCTCACACCTTAGGAGGTGGATAGTAGAAGGGATTGGTGAAGAAACTGAAACGAAAAGTATGAGTGGGAAAAAAGACTATGCAAAATTAGAGTCCCAAGGTTGAGGAGTTCCCCATCATTGGGTCTCAGTCTTCGTCTCCTAAGCCCCCCCACGACAACAACGGGCAAAGGATTGTGGGGGAGCGGGAGTTGTAGAATTTGAAGGTGGATGAGTATTAGTTTGGGACTCGATTATGTAGTTCTGGGTATC
The DNA here is from genome assembly GCF_019202785.1 of Penaeus chinensis. Classification (NCBI taxonomy): domain Eukaryota; kingdom Metazoa; phylum Arthropoda; class Malacostraca; order Decapoda; family Penaeidae; genus Penaeus; species Penaeus chinensis. Next base: position 35,003,589 of record NC_061829.1, on the reverse strand, counting down.
TTCAAGAGTTTCTGTAGTGGAGTTGGTTGGGGAGTTTTGTGAGATAAAGGTTTTCTTGTGAGGGGGGGAAGAGAAGTCTGGTGTCTGAAAAATAGGGGCAAAGGAAGGTGGTGATTGTGAGGTAGGGGAAGAGGGGGTGGAACGTTTATTCTGTCTGCTGCGGGTAGTGCGGGGAGGGAGAGGGGAAGGTGTTGGGGCTGTAGTAGAGATTGGGGTGTCTGGATTTAGGATAGCAAAAGAATTTGATTGGGTAGAGATTGGAGTGTCTGGGTTTAGGATGGCAAAAGAATTTGACTGGGGAAGGTAGGAGGTAGAAGAGGGGAAGGTAGGAGGTAGAAGAGGGGAAGGTAGGAGGTAGAAGAGGGGAAGTTAGATGGAGGGGGGTTGGGTTTAGGAGAGGGTGTAGGAGCTTGGGAGGTAGGGGGATTGACAGAGTGAGCGACATTACTGGAGTAGGGGGTAAGAGAAAAGCCTTGTCGACGTGCTTCCTGTCTGGCTTCACGTAGAGTGAGTCCAAGTCTGAATCTAAGAGTTGCTACCTCAGACTCAAATTTGTAGGTGGGGCAGCCTCTATAAAATACATTATGGGGGCCGCCACAGTTTGCACATGTGCGTCATTGTGCAGAGCAATTTGATCGAGTATGGCCAGGTTGGGCACATAGCGGGCATCTGGCTGTGGAACGGCTATGTTTGGCAGGATGTCCTAAATGCCAACAATTTTGGCACTGACGAGGAGGAGGTTGGTATGGTCGGATAGGTAGGGATTCCCTACCTATGTAAACATTTAAGGGAAGGTCATGTCTACGGAAAGTAATTTTGGCAATGTTGATGGATTTCTTACGATTTCCTCTGGGAGGAATGGAGTAGCATTGTATATATGTTGCATCATAGTCTGTGAGACAATGGTTAATGGTTAAAAGCAAAATAAATGTGCTAGACATCTAAGGTCATGTAGCACTATAGTAAATGGTAGTGAAGGGTGGTTGAGTTAGTGATTAATTGTCAAAGTTGGGCAAAGGAATTGACAAGTAAATGGGTTAAGGTTGGGCAAGGTAATGTATAGGGGTTAGATCAATTGAAGGATTTATATGCATTTGAGGAATGAAAACAGGTTGTCAAAGCAGAAAGTGTGAGAAGTTGTGGGAGGGATCACGAAAAATCGGTCCCATTTGGCTGGGCTAAATAGATTATTTAAGAATTTTGTAGAGATGGGGGTAGTAGAAGGACGGGGGCATGTGGAAGAGGGAGTAGTGTTGAGGGAGGTAGTGTTATGGGGAGGTGGACAATAAGGTTGTAAGGTAGTAATAAGGGAGGATGGGGTAGTTGATGAAGGTTGTGGGGGTATAGTTGTTGAAGTTGAGCATGTTGGGAGTAGAAATGTCTCCTGGGGTGTTGATTAGGGTGGATACTGTACTAGTCGGCATTGAGGAGGGGGGTATTAGTTGTAGTGTTCAGAGCCGTGGTCAAAGGAGAGCCTGGGGTCAGGGAATCGGGCGAGTTTAAATTGGTGGAGCTATTTGATGAAGAGGTAATTGCCTCTAATAATGGTATGGTTAATGGTTAATGGTTAATGGTTATTCATTGTTGGCCATGATAAGCCTGGAGTATGTTGGGGAGAGAAACGGTCCACCCCTCAGGGTCGCTTGAGGGGTAAGGGCTAGACAACTGAAGCAGGGGAATACCGTGCCCATGGCTCCCTCAGGCCGTTCAGGACTGGCATAAAGTCAGCCTTTCCCTCCTTTCAGCACGGCTCTCACACCTTAGGAAGTGGATAGGAGAAGGGGTTGATGAAGGGACAGAAACGAAAAAGTAGGAGGGGAAAAAAAAGACCATGCAAAATTTGTTGAGTCGAGGGCTGAGTCCCAAGGTTGGGGAGTTCTCCATCATTGGGTCTCAGTCTTCGTCTCCTAACAGGAGAGGGAGAGAGGGGGAGAGAGGGGGAGAGAGGGGGAGAGAGGGGGAGAGAGGGGGAGAGAGGGGGAGAGAGGGGGAGAGAAGGAGAGAGAGGGGGAGAGAGGGAGGGAGAGGGAGGGGGAGAGAGGGGGAGAGAGGGAGAGCGGGGGGGAGAGAGGGAGAGCAGGGGGGAGAGAGGGGGAGCGGGGGGGAGAGAGGGGGGGAGCGAGGGGGAGCGAGGGGGGGAGCGAGGGGGAGAGAGGGGGGGAGCGAGGGGGAGAGAGGGAGGGAGCGAGGGGGAGAGAGGGAGGGAGAGGGAGGGAGAGAGGGGGGGGGAGAAGGGTGGGGAGAAGGGGGGGGAGGGAGGGAGAGAGAGAGAGAGAGAGAGAGAGAGAGAGAGAGAGAGAGAGAGAGAGAGAGAGAGAGAGAGAGAGAGAGAGAGAGAGAGAGAGAGAGAGAGAGAGGGGGGGGGGGAGAGAGAGAGAGAGAGAGAGAGACGAAGGTATTTTACCCCCCATCGAGTGATTTGATACTGGTGTAACATGTTTGCTTAATAAAAAAAAATAAAGCACACTATAAATCAATTGGTATAAAGACACCTATACTCTTGTCTTTTTCACCACAGATTATTTGGGAGAAGAATAGATCCATGTGTCAATATGCTTTATATTGATCTAATATTATATGCAAATGATCTTGTAAAGTTTCAATTGAAGTAACTAGTACAAAATTGTGAATGCTGTGCACATTATGAAGACAGATAAATTACTCTTTTGCTATGAACATTAAATTTACCATCTAAATATAATGCCTACATATTTTTCTATGAAACATCAAAAAATTAAATATTCATCTTGAACAATTAGCATAAAAAAAACATTGTCAATCTTTTTCAACTCACATAAATAACCATAATGTGTTCTGCCTGCCTTTATCCCTTTCTAATTATGAAATGGCAAAACTACTTCAATGAGCATCCATTAATTCTACTGAATTACCTAAATCACTGTATTCATATACAACCTTTGTTAGCTTTCACACTAATTATTAATGGTTACTGTATTTTACACTGATTTACCAAAATCAATTTTAGACCTTTCTGGACACAACAGCAGAGAGGACAATTCCACTTCCTATTCTCATTATATTCAACTGGGTAAACTGCATTAAAAAAGTATCTGCTCAGTGGCCAGACCGGAAGTAGAATTAGAACAAGTTAAACCCTGAGACCCGATGCCCTTCTCTCATGATATGACAAACAAAGCATTTCTATTCTTTGTATCCAGCAGTAAGTGAAAACCAACTAGGCTACAGTACATCAAGTGGAGGTAGGTGTTGCCACTATAAATTTCAGTTAAAGGACATTTGTTCTAAGGATCAATAAAAGTAAATAAACAATAGATGCTTAAAATAGGACAATATATATATTTCTTTCAACTGCAAATTTAATGCAAGTAGATTTTCCACGCAAGCTCTACAAACCTCAAAACCTTTATTGCAACAATGAATCTTATCTCATCTGCCTTCTATAATATGTAACTATCCAATCAGATAACCTTTGCCAACTCTTTAGTGAATTCCAGACTTCCACAGCCTTCTACACATTTGGACCTTTGTAACCACATCAATAATATCTCTACCAACTACAGCACTAAATATTAACATGGCAATATATAATTCTCTTCTGAAAACTATACAGACTGCTGTAAACTACAATTCCATACTCTGTATTTTTGTACTTCATCAACCAAACATTAAATATTGTTAAGGCAAACAGACTTACTTCCTGATTCTATTTGGCAGGGTTCCATCCAGGCTTAATGCCACACTGGTTGGAAGAAGGACCAGGAATGGCAGAAGGATATGACAACAATAGCTTGAGGTCGATTATAGAAATGTTGGGAAAAAATTACTTAAAAGAGGATACCGACACTTTGGGGTCACACAAAGAATATATATAATTGAGCTCAACATTTTCTACTTTTAATCATTAAGAATACACATGACAATAATTCCATTATCATTGAAATCAAATGCAAATGTATTGGACCTCTTCTGGATATTACAGAATTCTTGTATTAGAAACTTGGTCACAGTGATAGATAATTTCTGGCATAAGCTGTTCCTTCAATAGCAAGATAAACATCAGTGTTAAACTTGTTTCAAACCTGATTCTTAAGCAACAGTTTCTGGATTAAATTATCTCTTTGCTTATTTTATTTTTTAATTCATTTCATGTCCTAATTGTAATATCAGCCAGATCATCAGATTACCAAACCGAGTATTTGTTTTTTATTCATGTTTTCTTTATATATATACACACAAATATATATTTATATATATACACATTCATATACATATAAATATATACATACATATATATAATACAAACACACACACACACGTACATGTGTGCGTGCATCTATTTATGTTAACTATTGCTTTGCAACATCTGGCATTTCACAGTCAAGGACGATACCAATTCTATTTATGTTAGATTACATATTTATAAACTTTACTGGTCAAGATTTGAAATCCATTAATAAAATGACAAATGGTATAACACAATTTATTTTTCATAGTAAGTTGTTTATGACAAAATTTTGCCATTTATGATAATACAAGTTGCTGCCTGAAATTATAAAAGTATTACTGAATTAAGTGACAAAGGTGCAGCAAACAAATGCTTTATTGTTTGGGGGGAAAAAAGTATTTTCATTTGCCAGAAATGAACAATGCCATCCAAATTGTTTCAAGCAAACTGGTTACGCACAAGAAGGGTATGAGCTGTTGCTTCTTCCAAATACTATTCATTAATTTTCAGTAAAATAAACCATGACCACACAATAAGTCGAGGTTTGTTGCTATCCTTAAATTGGTCAAGACAAATTGGTAGCTGCCAGACGCTCCAGAACGTGTAAGTAGTGATCCTCCAGATCATTATATTGGCGTTCCAAACTCTCCAGGCGCTGCTCTTTGCTCGTGATGGTCATTGTGGCTTGGTACTCTTCTGGCTTCAGTATCTTTTTCAGCTTCTCCATGTCTCTATCTTCTTTCTGTAAAGAAAGATATTTGACAGATTTAGGAAGATGTCAGTCTTGACAGAAATAATATTATAGTATATAATCATTAAGTTGGAAAATTCAAATGGAAGTAATGGTTAAAATTTCAATCACTAGAAAATGGCATTTGAAAATCGAGAAATATAATTGCCCAATAATAACAATAATAATAATAATAATAATAATAAATGAGATTGAGAGAGACAGAAAGAGAGAATGAATATCAATGTATGCAGACTGTTACAAAACACATACCTGGTACTGAACATTAAGCCGGTTCTTAACTTCCAATCTGTATCTTCTGTAAGATTCTTTATCTGATCGGTTTGTTATGTGAAGTCTGAGGATCTCATACACACGTCGAACTTGTTTCTGTAATGTACGATTCATTTCTAAAACTTGAAAATCTAAAATGATAAGAACATCAACTCTGTTGCTTTGACTGCAGTTAATGCTACAAATTGTAACATTAAGCCACTGAGGAAAGGGAATTCACAATGCTCTTGTTTTATGGACAGTGCATGTTCTCAGTATGAAGCGGTTAATATCCCAACAAGTGAATATTTACCCTTAGTTCTCTTAATCAGTAGCTAATTGCACAACACGTGCTTAGTCTTATTTGCATGATTGTGAAAAATATCAAAGCCTGTCAGATTCCCCTCTCTCTATTTTTTTTTTGTTTTCTTCTCCATTTCTTCCCATGAAGGATATTTATGTTGTGTCTGTTAATAAATATATGGTACTGTTTGAGAAGTTTCTTTTAGCTACACCCTACTTCCTTTACAGGCCCTCTATCATCTTAGCCAAGCAGTCTTGTTTTCTTTTGAATGAAGAAGCATGGGGAGTGTGGAGTAGTAATTCTGGTACTACATGGCACTTTTCATCCATCCAATATCACATAGTTACTTCCTGGTGTATCATCTTTTTACCACTTACTATTAATATTTGACACAGCAAATAACAATTATTCAATAATATTTCTCAAACACATTTGAATGAAAATATAAAAGATGAAAAAATAAATGCTTTGCCTATGGGTGGGTGGCATATATCCTTTCTGGGTAACAGACTCATACCACATGCGTTATGCTCTGCATGCTAAACAGTATGTTCATTTGATTGGCCATTATTGCAGTGATTTATGAGCTTTAGCCCCTAAAAGGTAAGGTGAAGTAACCTTTTTAGCTTTGTTCATTGGAAAACTGTACATGCTGCAATTGTTCTCATTGATGTGGAACATTTTGTTCCACCAAGCTTCTGATTTTTCCCCTATGAAGCCAACTGCTTACTGTGCCTGACACATGGTCTAGTTTGGCAAGTGAAACTCATGAGGGGGGGGGGGGGGATATGGAAAGAAAGAAGTGTTTGATGAGAACGGTTTCCATGAAAATATTTAGCAGCAAAAACATATCCTGTGGTAAATCCTCTGATACCACTGTGAAAGTCCTATATTACCAACTGATTGATGAAAGTGTACACAGATCATACAAACATATTCAATTTTTGGGCAGTTTATAGATTTTGAAAGAATATATGACAACTGCTGAATGATGTGTTGAGATGATTGATACTTTCACCTCTGCTTTACTAGCAATTGTCCAATATATTTGATCACATTCATTTCTATTTCATATTTGTTACAAAAAGAATCAATCAACAGACTGCATTCAAACACTTGATGTCACCCATTATTATATCAACTGAACTTTATATGTTCCCTACTTTATGAAAGATAAAGACAATGCCGCATACTTTGCTTAGTACTGGCCTTCTGGTTTCATACCCAGAGTGACCTAGATTCGAGGCCTGGTCAGGATTCTTATATATCCCTATTTTTTCATGCTTATACAAAAGAACAAGTGTATAGACTGAATACACACTTTATAAACATAAGGCTAGGAACAAATACTGTATGAACTTTATAGCAAGAAGAGTATATATAAAGAAGAGTGAAGCTTCCACCAGATATAAAACAAGATGACTTTAGTAACAAGTAAAAAAATAAACTATTTATTTCCTTGCAGATTTCCTTACCTAAATATTTTCATTAAAAATGTGTATACCTGGGATAACTGACATGGTTAGCAGAACCAAAAGTACTTTTCCCACAAAACTGTCTTAAACTACATAACCGAACCATATAATTGAACATGCTATTTTTATCTAAAGGTTATCACATCCTCTCAGCTGTTCACAAACTTCTAAAGAACTTACTTTATTCAGCTTTAACTTCTCCTGGGCTTCTTTAGCCATGGCTTCAGTGAATCCTTCAGTCAGCTTTGATGGCTGGAATGAGTCCATCTTCAGGCAATTTTTGGAGTCGACAAAGTCCCGCAACCGTACAAAGTTATCTGAGGGATCCTCCACTGAAAAAGAGTCAAACAAGTTTCTTAAGTATTATACTGACTATCCCTATCTTTTAGTACCCACTGCTACACAATATTGAAGGCAATCATCTGTGGAATTTCTTGTCAAATCTATTTTCTTCAATGCCATCTACTGTCAAAAAGGAAAACACCATCCAACAGTAAACTGTAACAGTGTATAAAGAAAAAATGAAAGTGAAAAAAAAACAAAGGTCATCTAAAAATCAGGACTTTGCTTTTGCAATTTCTGGGATAGTTATATTTTTGAGATCAGAAAAGTCCAAATGATTCAGTTCAGAAATGCATTATATTTATTACCTTCTTTTACTCTAAAATGGAAAGATTACTTTTCAGACTCATTAGTTATATCTATACTAAGCATATACAATAAGGGACAAATGACATGTAATCAACTGAGGAAACAGTCGTTTGCAGGTGTTTACTGCTAATGTTACTTATGGGTACCAAGAACAACTATTATGCTGCAACTGGCAGTCAGCACATCTTTTCACCAGTGATACTTGATCAACAAGTGGCTCTCATGAGAATCAGTACAAGAATCTGACCTAAACAGTTTCATATACTAAATAAGTGCAAAGAGGAAAATGTAACATATGGAATAATTGTCTTGATTCCACTGGACACCTGCTAAATACTTGATGTATTGTTTAATATTTTAAACAAATAAATGTGCAAGACATCAAAGGCCTTATAGAACTATGGCTAAGTATTATGGTGGGAAGGGTTTAAAGAAGTTCTTTATTAGAACAAAATGTTTTAGATTTCAATAGTTATATGGCATTATAAGATAGTATGATAGTGAAAGAAGTAGAAAGAGGGGGAGTGACTGGGGTAAAAAAATTGATAAAAGGGGACGAGTTAAGGACAAAGGGTGATTAGATTAAATGGAGGGAATTCATGAGCCTGAAGAAGGAGAACAAGCAGTTAACTGAAAAGGTGGGGTTATTTAGTGAAGATGTTGGACTGGTTGTGGGCTGGGGAGTGGGACATAGGAAGTAGGAAAAAGAATAGGGAAGTGATCACTTTAATGAAAGTGGTCTGGAACTGACCTATGGAAGTCTAGGTGAAAGGAAGGAGAGCAAAGAGAACAATCAAGGCATGAGAAGGACTGGGTATGCATGTCAAAGTGAGTGGGATGGTTTGAATCAAGGAGGCTCAGGTCAGTATTTGGGAGATAGAGTTCTAAGGAGTGACCTCAGGATGTAATAGTGGAGTGGCAACAGTCTCAATCTCCTAATATCAGGAAAGGTGGTTGGAGCTGAGAAAGTAAGGATTCAAAGGTTATAAAGACAATAGGTAAGGAAGAGGAGAAGTAGACTGAAATAAGCGCAATTCAGCAGCAGAGAAAAATGCGGATAACTGTGCAAGGTATAGTGGTTTGTAAGGGAGGTATGACATATGGTGCTTTATGATTTACAAGTATGGAAGATGCAGATAGATTGTGAGGGGATGAATCAAATAGTAATTAGGAATTGGTACTGAAGGATGTGTGAGTAACGTTTCTTCGAGGCAGATAACGGATAGGTCAGGTCTGTGCAAACGGATGCCTTAAATATTTCACTGCAGAAGAGTCATCATGAAGTGATCAACAAGTAATAAAGGTGGAAATGAGTGTCATAGAAGTAGGAGGAGGGTGGCCCAGGGAAAATGACAGGGGATCAGAGGGAGGAGGTGTAGTCTCAGAAGATTCATCACATGATGAAGGGTCCAGAGAGGGACACTGTTGTGACAAAAGGAATTCACATGAGCAACCAGGAGGAAGTGGGAGGGATAATAGGGAAGGAGACAGGTTTAGTGTAAGGGGGCGGGGGGGATGTATTGGAAAGGAATGGGGGGGAAGAGGGGTAGAGGAACTATGAGGAGGGTGGATGTTGGTAGTCACTTTGAATGTAGACAGAATGGGGGTAGAGGAATAGGGGGATGGGTTGAGAGAGAGCAGTATCTTCTTGGGTCATGCTTAGGTAGTTTTGGATGTTCTAATGGGTTTCAGGAAGGGAGTGGGGTTTTGGAGGTTTGGGAAACAAGGATATTTATTTTTATAAGTGAGAGAATAGGAAATAGGCATCTGAGGAGTAGAGGATGTAGATGTGGGAAGGGATGTGGTAGGAGATGGGGTGGAATGTTTGGACTGTCCGGTGCAATAGGTCAGGCAAGGAGTAGGGATACACATTGAGGGTATCTGGATTTAGAATGTAAAAAGGATTTGACTGGGAGATAGGGAGAGTAGAGGTGTGAAGTTGGGAGTAGGGTCAACCAGGGTAGATAGTGCATAGGCTTGGGTCTCAGATGTAACTTTGACAAAGCACGATGGAACAGGACAACTGCAGAAGGAAAATTTGCTTACTTGTTATTTGAGACATTGTTGGAAGAGGAAGGTATTATCAGAGTAAAGGACTCTTGGGAGAATCACAAAAAAATTGGTCCCACTTGGTTGGGCTAAATAGAGTACTCAAAAGGTTTGTAGCAGTGGGAATTGTAGAGGGGTGAGTGGTGTAGTGTGAGATAATACTGTGGAGATGAGCATAATGCACAGTTGAAGAGTTGTAATAAGAGAGAAGATAGAAAATGAAGAGGATTGTACAGGAGGTGGGTTGGAGGATATTGGGAGTGAGGAAGGGGCATCTTTTCAAGGTTGAGTTATAACCTGGGTAGATCATTTGGGATGGATCAAGCTAAAAGCAAACGTCAAGAAGGGGGTGTAATAGCAGTATTTGGAGCCATAAGCAAAGGACAGTCAGGGGTCGTTAAACCAGAGGAATTAGATTCAGAGAGACTTGCTGATAAAGGAGCAAGTCTCAATGCCCCTTAGACAGTTATAAAAGATTCATTACTAGTCATGAAATATGTTACCCCTCAGGGTCCCCATGAGGGGTAAGGGCTAGACAATCAACAAAAGGATTACTGTGCCCATGGTTTCCTGATGCTGCTTATGACTAGCATAAAGCCAGTCTTTCAACCTTTCAACATGTATCTTACACCTTAGGAAATGGACAGGGAAAGGGTTGGAGAAGATAAGAAAAGGAATGAGAAAGAAGAATGAGCAAAATTAGTGGACTTGAGGGCTGAGGCCCAAGGTAGGGGAGCTTCCCAGCACTGGGCCTCAGTCTCCATCTCCTAAGCCCCCATGACAACAATGGGCAGGGGATTGGGGGGTACTTGATGTATTGTTATTATTTTTATCCTTTTTTTTTTTCTTTGTAGTGGCAACATATTTGTGAATTGAAATATGTTAGAATAATAATTCAATTGACAGTTTTTTTTCTTGTGCAATACCGAGTCATGCTGTGTGCTTGGAGGAAAAATTAAAAGTAAGGGAAACATAGATTTCCCTCATTATGACTGAGAGCAACAAACAATTTTTTGGGGGAAAACAAGCATTCTGAGGAGCCCTAACTTGTCAATGACCAAATCAGAGCTAAGCAATTTAACCCAATGGCTACGGGTCACGCCTATAGGTGTCATAACAATACGCCCGAAATGTGGCGTGTGGCTGTCCGCCGCGGCGGCACGCCAAAGTGCCCCAAGGCAATGATTTGGCTTGATGTACTGAATTCACACGCTCAGAGTCGGCGCATTGCTGCGGTTCGCCAGAGCGTAGTTTTTTTTTTTTTTTTTTTTATACCCGTCGCCAATGGGCTAAAACAGGCTTGACTGAGTGGCATGGAAGAATATGATGCTATATGATGTTAATGGATTAAACATAGCTTACTCTGTAATGTAGAACAGCTATTGGCAAAGATTACCACATTTTTCACAGAGGATATCTTGATGGCAAGTGTCAAGAGGTTGCATGACCTGAGAATTTTTCCATAAATGTTACATTTCTCTCTCTGACAAGGTTACTGCATGCTTTGAAATGGAAGTCAGATTCTTGTGCTGACTTTTTAATTGCTACCCATTTGTAGATAAAAGCAGTCATTTGACTTAAATATTATGTGTTCACTGCAAGTGTACATGTAGTTCTTGTCAAGCTCACAAAATAATTATTACCAGGTTAACAAAACACCTGCATGGGACTAGCATGGCTATGCTGTAGCCTTTATATTTATACCTAACTGTATACCAATAAAGCAATACTCTTACCTGTAATATCTGTAACTTTTGCATTATTCTTGTAATGGTTGTATATGATGTCTAACATCTGTGCTCCCAAGCCCAAACGTTGAAATGGGGGAAGAACCAACATTTGTGAAATGCGAGGTCTGATGTTGGCTGGATATGCATAATACTCATATACAGTAGTATAACCTGCTACTGCATAATTCGGGATTCCATTCACCACATACTTTTCATATCTGAAAAAAAAAGAAGAGATGGTCAATGTCTGTAGTGTACAGTTATCATGCTACAGTATCATTAACCCAATTGACACAGATGGCAAGAATATATGCCATACCCACTGTAATATAAGTTTATTTATTGTATTTACACAGAGATGGCTCTACAAGTACTTACTCACCAAGGAGTCAGTCATCAATCCTACCTATCTCACCTGTTTACCCTTTTCCTTGACTTCTGGAAAGGGTCTTTTGTATCATTTCATTGTCTTAAATGTTACCAAGATCATTCAAACAATTTAATAATCATAACATCAATAATAATAATAACAGAACTGTATTACAAAGAAAAACATATTATCTCGCCTATTCAAGAAATGGGGAAATCAGGATCGTTCACTAGGGCTACTGATAGACTTCTTGCCAACTGAGCACATGTGGAGCCATCCATATGTAACAAAAATCACAAAAAATCTAAAGGAGATAGGACATAAATCTGTGGTGGTTGGGTTAACCACAATTATGATAGGCCTGTCAAAAATTCTGCACATATCAATATAAACATACACACATTCATATACATATTTATTTATGTATGTATGTATCTACATATCTAAAAATGTATACATGCAATAACTATATATATAGACATACATAAACCTATATGTCCACACACATACATACAGACATACACCTATATGTCCACACACATACATACAGACATACACCTATATGTCCACACACATACATACAGACATACACCTATATGTCCACACACATACATACAGACATACACCTATATGTCCACACACATACATACAGACATACACCTATATGTCCACACACATACATACAGACATACACCTATATGTCCACACACATACATACAGACATACACCTATATGTCCACACACATACATACAGACATACACCTATATGTCCACACACATACATACAGACATACACCTATATGTCCACACACATACATACAGACATACACCTATATGTCCACACACATACATACAGACATACACCTATATGTCCACACACATAC
>NC_061829.1:34980916-34985916 GCF_019202785.1 Penaeus chinensis | reverse complement strand
CAGCAAGAGCCTTACTTTTTGATTCAGTTTTTCATCAGCCCTCACAAGAGCTAAGACAGTGCCTTTTTTTGAAGGATTTTGGTTTTGGCAGGTAGAGACCTTCACCCCAAGTGGATACCTTTCCCCTTAATCTAGGATCATTGGAGCAGGATTTGAATTTGTGCACTCAATGACTGACCCTCATGGTTCCAAGCCACGCATATTACCCCTACACCAAGGCAGGCCCAGTATGTAATAATAAAACATTTAACGTATTTTATTGAAGTTAATTTACTGGTAAGATCAGGCGACCATGTATGTTATAACCACAACTATACCAGATGTGATCAAATACTTTACAGCATAGTTTTCTTTCAACATTTCAAAAGTTGGTTATTATCTAGTTTCACACAACCATTCAACCTTGCAATTATTATTCCTTGTTTTTTATTATTCGCACTGGACAGTCCCTATTACTCCAGCCACTTCTGGGGATCCACAAACATCATACGAGTCAAACACCTAAATATGGGGCTTCGCCCAAAGACCCCCATTCAAGTGCTGTATTTCCCTGTCAATGGCTCTACCCCCAAACCCCCACCTGATAGCAGTAGATTCACTGTGCAGCATTGGTCACAACTTATTTACTTCATTTTTGACATAACTGTTTGCTAAACAGCTTCTTTCATGTATCTGCAAGTGTAGTTTTAAATTTTCATTATGATAGTGTCATTACATTTACCTGTAATTGTAGACCAGTGTTGTGCAGATTTCTTAATATCAACTTATGAGGGATGAATGGTCTTATTTTCTGTGGTTCTATCCATTACAGGCAAATTTACACTGTTTACCACAGAGCTGTGAGAAGCTTGTATTACCCCTTCCTCACAGGAGGGTGAAGCAGGGAGTGTGTTCACCTGACATTATAGGACACTAGGCTATTATACTTAGCAAATAACCATGGCCTGGGAGAGGAAGGGAGTGGGGAGAGATACCTTAGCATCAGTGCCCAGCCACTAAAGGGGTGAAATGTGTATAAAATGTAAATAGCAAAATAGGTGTTAGTCATTTTTTAGTTTCACACAACCATCTAACCATGTCATTATTATTCCTTGTTTCAATTATGTGCACTGTAACATGCGTGAATCTGTTGCTGCAGTACATCACAAATGACACTAACATCTTTTGGAAACTTTACTAAGTGACTGCACCCCTCTAATGCCCTATTAGAGGGGTGTGGTTCATATTACTCCAGTCACTCCTCTGAAATCCACAATCATCATCATATGAACCAAAATCCTTCCTTACTCAGAGGCTTTGTCCTGGACCCCCATGCACAACCCTTTTTTTCCTCATTTCTGACATTATCCCTTGCCTGCACAGATTATCGTATGTATCAGTGAGCTTATCTTTTCCCTTTCTCCAAGATTTACCATGCAATATTTAGCTGTGGAAAACAAACTATTCCATTACAGACAAAGTTAAAAATTTATCAATTTACACAGATTTGATCATATCCTACAATATGTAATTGTCATTAACTATGCCGTTAAAAATAATGTGGCCGACTTACATACCTATCTTATCTTTACAAGGATTAAACACAACTTGAGAAAATATTAAAACCCACTAATGCAAAGAGAATTTGAATCAATATCATGATTATTGCCTCATCGTCCATCTTGTCAATAAACATGGACCTGCACTCCTCTACAGCCCCCTAAACAATTCCTGCAAATGAGCTCGTGAGAGACTTCTCTGGTAAACTGTGTCGCCGTTTGTGCAGTTCAGCCGACGTACTCCATTCTTGCAAGTGATCTGATGCCATATCTCCTTGATGAAAACGGTCAGGTATATTGCACTGGATTATTTCCAATTCCGAGCTTGTTGTGGCCAAACTCCAAGAGCAATCCTCGAAAACCTCCTTGCCTTTGCCACTCTGGTAAAGTCCAAACCAGTCAAAGGTTTGGCAAGTGAGCCTAGACTGGGGGGGGGTCCCTCCCAGATATTCTTGTCGAGATTACACTTTTGTAGCTCTGATCATGGCCTAAAGATGCTCCTAGACTAGTTTGTTTTTCAAAAAAAAAAAAAAAAAAAAAAAAAATGAGCAGAACCAGAAACCAACTGTGCTCGCTTCGCCCACCAACCTCCCCCCCCTCTCATGAAAAAGCTGCGTTAGTGTTACAGAGCGACGCACGGACACTGCCATCTTTTAGAGCGTAAAAAAGGGAGAAATAAACAACACGGGTGCAGCTGCCCCAGCCTCACATTCACAGCGAAAGGACAAAGACATCCACTGCACATCACCACTTGAGTCCACGACACCCTCACATAACCAGGTTCTCGATTCCATTTCCTCTAAGGAGCCACGAGGTGCTAACGAAGGCGCTTGCCAACGTCTACGCAATAAGCAGATGGCTGGAAAGTTTAGGTTTGGCATTGGGGTTCACGCGGTACCCTGGTTTGGGGATTTGGCCTCGGGAGCCACGTCGCCCTCGGTAACAAATGCCTGGAGCCGAAGCGACGTCCCTGCCGTGCAAGCCTGCAACCTTGCCCCTTTGCCAGAGTGCAGAAGCGCCCAGGTTAATGGAGTCACTGAGGTAAGGGATGAGAACTGTCTTCTTTCAGCGGCTAATTTCATGGCTGATAGAGAGGCCTCAGCCTCACAGGGAACTGCACTGGGCTCTCGGTGGACGGGCCTCGTTCCAAGACTTCCCGATACGATTTCCCGAGAGACAGCCAGAAAGGGGAGACCCGCGCGCCGGGCCAACACAAACGCGCCCGGAGCTGTCAAAGGAGTCCAAAGGAGTCCACTCACAGGCCCAGGCGCCGGTCCGGGGGAGTAACATCAGCCATGTCCGTCTTGTAAGGCCGACCCCTCGTAGGCAGTGATGACATAAAGGAGCCTAATGCAGTGAGAATAGCTAGTTCACAATCATATCATGACAAGGACCCTATACTCAAGTGGTGAGAAACTCCCCTAGCGTCAAATCTCCTCGAATGAAAAGCATGAACGTATCAAAAAGCCTCTTCACATAACAATTCGAAGGCCAAGAGCCGAATGCACGATACCATCAGACGTGAGCGAAGGCATTTCGGCAGCTTGTCCGCTAAGCTTTCCTGGCGACACTGAGAGAGAGCGTGGACTCACCCGCCATGTTGGGAGCGCGGGAAAACCTTTCGTATCTGAGGGACTGCGAGTATAAAGAAGGATTTTAGAAGGATAGACGGTTTTTTTTCTTTGGAATTGTAAAGTGGAGGAATAAGTTGATTTCCTCGGCTTATTTTCTATGATCAATACTTTTTATATTTCTGGCAATTTATTAAGCGTAGGAATTAGCTTTTCCTGAGAATGGTGAGCATAAACATCTCTTGAAATGTCAGTCTCAATTTTGTTCTTCTTCCTCAGTGAGGTGAGGATTATTTTATGGTTTAACTTCTTGATGTCATTAATGATTGAGGAAGGTAGGGATTTATCAGCACAGAAATAAAAAAAACTGTTGGTGTTGTGAGCGTGGAGCGCGGGAAACCCGCTTCTCAGGGATCGCGAATATATAATAATTATGGAACAATAATGATCGTAAACGTATTGATAATGCTGCCTTGTGTATGTGTGCGAATTTGCTTAACAAATGATATTATGGCTTTTCTCAGGATGTCTGTCTCTTAATTTTGTTTGATTTTCATAGAAAGAAATTATTTAACTTCCCTGCCTTATGCATAAAGAGTAACAATGAACTTTATTTTCAAATGGTTTGCAAGTGTTGTAAAACTGCATTTATTAATGAGTGCGAAAAAAGATGGATTGTATTTGAAGGATCGCGAGCATAAAAGCACTCACTCGGGTTTTTCTTTCATGACCAGCAGATAGACAAGTGCTTTCATTTCATCATTTAAGTGTGAATGCAAAGAATAATTCTATCTGAATGGTCTTTCGACACTTATGAAGTGTATGTAAAATCGTTTTGCATTGCGTCTGAATGGCCTGAAGGAGCTTATTTGTATCCTTTGCGTATTCTGATTAACTTCCAAAGCGATCTTAGGATCAACAATTTAAATTGCCAATATCAGATAAATTTCTAAGTTAAATTCTCCATGACTCATTCTTCATAAAACTTGACAAAACCCTACGGCAAATATTAGATAAAAAAAAATAGAAATTTCTCGTGCATGGAATCGGACGGATGTGCGAGGAGGAGGAGAGGGCCGCCTTGTTTATTACGAGATGAGACGTGTGAGAGAGGAGCACGATCAGGCGTTCTCCGTATAAACTTCCTTTGTAATGCGTCACTGTGTAATGTACGCCTGGGAAGTGATACGCACTGGCTCGTAAGACACCCTCGCGTAGTATCGTTGATTGGAGAAACGAAATTGAAGGAAATAAAGACATTTTGACGTGGAGGAGTGTCCGTGGAGGGATGCAGGCTCTCCAACATGGAGGATTACACCACACTACCTGCCTGCTGCTGCGACGTCGGGCGGCCTTTTAATGCGTGCCCTGCGGACTGAGAATGCGCCACCATTGTAGCTGTGGTGGAGTGGCGCGGTGTGGTGAGGCGGTTGCATGGTGACAGTGCCACGCGAAGACTGTGAATGGGGAAACTTGTGGTGGAGAGAGAGTGGCTGTGGTGTGGTGATCGTGATTCGTGTTATTTGTGCTCGTGTGCCTTATTTAATTCTATAATGCCACTGTTTTTCTCGTTGACAATGTTTGGGATTATATTTTGGGGGTATGTAGCGATTAGATTTGATGGCTTTAAGAACTTTTTTGTTGTTCTTACAGACTTGCATATTTAATGTCAGCTGTTGGCCTAGCGTGATTGATTATTGTTTTTTTATTAATTTGGACAAGTGATAGCCATGCGGAAATGGAGAAAGAATTCGAAATATATATCTTACCAATGGCAATTCTGATCCATGTGTTGTGAATAAAGAAGTGTTAATTTGTAATAAAATACAAGTGTCAAGAGATATATGCAATGTGAATGACAGTAAAGTAAGTCTTGGATTGCAAACATTTT
>NC_061829.1:34965916-34975916 GCF_019202785.1 Penaeus chinensis | reverse complement strand
ATGTGAAGCAGAGACGGACCAAAAAACATCACAAAACAGAAACCAAAAAGAAAAAGTCCAAACCCCCAGACATACATAAGGGCAAGAAAATACGTAAGCTGAAACTGTCCCTCTCAAGAATCAACCTTGAAAGTACAGCTGTCCCAAGATCAGTTACCAAAGCCAAGAAACAAGATCATAAAGAAAGGAAGATATCTAAGGTGCACCAAACCTCTCACTGTGTCATGTGTGACAAGAGTTTTGAAAATGGAGACAGGGGTTACCAGCGCTTCAACCTAATGAAAATGGTGAATGATGAAATGGATGTTGCTGAAGTAATGCAGGTAAGAATGTTAAATATTTTCTCCACCTTTTTTCCCTGGCTCTTTCATTTCCTCCCTCTCCTCTCTCCCTCTTACCCTCTTTGCCTCCTATAACAAAGCAGTGACAATAAAAACAAGAAAAGAAATTATGAAATTTTGATTCTGTGCCACTGTTTGTATTTTTTGTGCATTTCCTCCTCTGGTAATCCAGTTCTTGATAAATCCTTTAAGACTATAATTTGCAGTGGCTTTCAAAATCCTCTTCAAAGTTATTGTGATCTTTGATGGTAGTTGAGTGATGGCCAGGGATTGTTGTGGCCTCTGCACTTTTGATCTTTTGGAAAGGACTGGAGCCTTCAACTCCCTACATTTTGGCATGGTAGCACTTGGACTGGAATAGGATTTCAACATCCTAATCCTGTGTCAAAGACCCAAGGTTGGACAGAATGTAGATCCCATAAAGATATAGTAGAAAAGTTTATTAGTGAAATTTTAAACTTTTCCTAGGTTTGATTCTAGAAGAGATTGTTCATAGGTCAGTATCTAGTTTTCTGAAATTACATTAAAAACTTTTATAACTAAGACCTGCAAGTAGTTTATTGTCATATATCAGATAAATAGAGCAGCAGCATCATCATCGTCATTTGGGAGCTAGTGCCGGCAGGGGCACATAGCCGCATCCACCCTTTGCTTCCACCTACGAGGGTCCCTCATGGCGAGCGGCCCATCCGCAGCCCGGCCCATCTCTAGTTCCTCACGACAGGTTTGATTGATCTGCCCAAGTCACGACCTTCTCAGTTGTCCCACAGGCCTCCTCCACCCAGGGTTGTCACGGACAGAGACAACTTGATGGGCAGGGTCATCCTGCGGGAATTTCGCCAATTGGCCGTATAGCCTGAGTTGGCGATCACAGATTGTGCAAGTAACAGGTCCTGTACCAGTCTCATGGTGCAGCTGTTGGTTAGACACATGGTCCCGCCAGCTGTACCCCATGATCCGGTGCAAGTATCTGTTACAAATAGCATCAAAACGAGATATCAGAGCACAAGATAGTGTCCAAGTTTCACTACCATATAGTAAAACTGGCAGTATCAGGGCCTTGAAAACACGTAGCTTGGTCCTTCTGCACAGGTAACGGCATATCGAAATACTCTTGTCAAGAGATTTCATGACTCCTGCTGCCAGGCCAATCCGTCTATTGACTTCCTGGTCTGACAACCCAGAGTCGTGAACTGCACTACCGAGGTATATAAAACTCTCTGTGACTTCGATGTTTTCACAGCAAGCACGTACCGACTGCACAGGGTCTCCTAGTAGGCCCCCAAAATCCTGGATCTTGGTCTTGGTCCAGGAGACCTCTAGCCCCAGGGGCTTCGCTTCATCGCTAAATGCATCAAGAGCTGCCACTAAGGGTTTCCAGAGATTCAGATAGAATGACAACATCATCAGCAAAGTCAAGGTCTGTAACCTTGAAATTGCCCAGAGTTGCTCCACAGTGACTTTGGACAGTAGCTCAACCCAGTATCCAATCCATGCAAGTGTTGAAAAGTGTTGGTGCAAGAACACAACCTTGCCTCGTGCCTGAACTAACAGGGAAGAAGCTCGACAGGCCCCAACACACTTTACAGCACTTTCAGTGCCTGTATACAGGTTTGCTATTAATCCAAAAATCCTTGTTGGAATTCCTCTTAGCCTCAGGATCTCCCAGAGTGATTTGCAATGCACCGTATCAAACGCCTTCTTGAGGTCAATGTAAGCTGCGCTCTACAATGCCTCGAAGCGCCAGGATGCGGTCTATTGTGGATTTACCAGGAGTGAATCCAGATTGCTCCGGCCTTTGGTGCCTCAGCAGGTGGTCTCTGATACATCTCAGTAGGATGTGTGCGAGTACCTTGCCTGGTACACTGAGTAGTGTAATGCCTCGTTGATTGCTGCAGTCCCAACAATTCCCTTTCCCCTTCCAGAGAGGGATGATCACACCCCTCAGCAGGTCAAGGGGAATGGTACTAGTCTGCCAGATGGCAGACAGGACTGCATGCAAGCCCCCTTGCCATAGGTTCTCCACCAGCCTTTAACAATTCAGCTGGGATGCCACAAACACCTGTTGCTTTACCACTCTTCAGCTTGGAGATTGCCCCCCTGACTTCAGTCAGGGAGGGTGGATCCTCTCTGACGGGTGGGTCTGGCAGAGGAATCTCAACAATACCCGCATATGTGTTAACTGTTGGTGGATCAACCTGATACAACTGCTCAAAATACGCACACACACACGCACACGCACCCCATCAGGATCTGAGATTATCTGGCCACTTGCTGAACGGACCGCAGTCGTCTGTGTGGAGGGCTTGGAGTTCAGCTTTCTCAGGGCTTGGTAGGCAGGACGAAGGTCATTTAGGTGGAATTCTATCTTGCTCTTGGTCGTTCACCAATGGATTCCTGAGCTGCATCAAGCGTTTCACGCTTCAAGGTATCCCACATAAGAACAGGGTCAGGCCCTTGAGTGCTGTGAGAAGACCAGAGATAGCCTTGGCAAACCCCCAGGCACACTCGTCCTCCATCAGTCTGTCCAAATGAAACACCCTAGGGCTAATCCCTGGAGATGGTGGCCATCGCTGCAGCCCGACCAGTAATAAGTGTAGCCACCCACACTAATCGTGCCACTGCCAGGCCTGCCTCCCCACAGTCACCCCTTAACCCCTTCACGATGGGTCACGTCTAGAATCGTTAAAACAAATCGCGCTAAATATGGTGTGCGGCTGTACGCCGCGGTGGCGCACCAAAGTGCTACGAAGCGGCGATTAGGCTTTATGTACCAAACTCCCGCGCTCAAAGTCGGCGCGTTACCATTGATTGCCAGTGCGTAGAGTTTTTTTTTAGTTTTCTTCGCCCATCACCAAAGGATTAACCCTAAGAGGCATGGGGGCAGGAGTTAGTACAGGGCAGGGCGTATCCACATGCTGGTGGGCCATGACTCCGTACCTTTAGGGCCTCCTGCTGCTCCAAGAGCCTCCACAGTTCAGCCTAGGACTTCAAGGTACCTAGTTTCCATGGGTGGCCATGAGGAGGCACTGCAGAGTCTTGATGATGGAGAGACTATGAGCTGGCAGGGGAGTCTTATGCATAGCTGCTCCCTTTTCGCACCAGGCTAGCCAGCGGTGGCTGCTGTAAGCGAGAAGGCATGCAAAGCACTTAACACTAACTAGGCTACCACACCATCGCTTCACATCACCCCGAGCATGAAGCACACAAAGTTGTTGCCGCTATCCCACACCTTAAGGTAATGCAAATAATGTTAAATGATAGTGTAGTGTGCAGATGAGGAATGTGAAACGGGTAGAGACTGGAGACTTGGCTAAATGTAACATGCTATTCAAAACAGAATTAATGATTTTTATTAATACTCTACATTCACAAGCAGAAAGTGGTGGAAAATCATGGCTGTATGATTGGCACAGAGAAAAGAGGGCCTACACAGGGAATGCAGGAATGAGGGTGATATCATAGGTGTGGATGGAGGACAATTATCAGACATTATCAAATATATTAACCCAAAGGCCCTGGGAAAATGTTGTGTTTACTGTAGTATTGTTTTGTGAAATGTCTCTGCACATAGATGGCTCTGCTTAGCCACAAAGGAGTCAATTAGTAGACCTTGTGACCTCACCTGATTTCACCTTTCCTTGAGTTTGCAATTTTTTTTTTTTTTTTTTTTTTTTTTTTCAATGCTGTTATTTGTATTATACTTTATGATTATTATTGGCATTAACCTAGTGCTGACGGCCATATCATGTACGTATATACCATGCCCAGTGTGAGTTTACTTTATTAATTGATTTTACACATACATAGCAACACCTTTACTAAGTCACCAATGAGCCAATTACGAGTACTGCCTGTCTCGCCTGTTTACCCTTTTCTTTGATTTACGAAAATATTTTACGTTTTTTTATTTTGCTGTTACTAATGTTTATAACATTATAGTAATTATGTCTATAATAAAAATAACACCATTGATATTCATGACATTAGTAAAATAATATGTTTTTCCCGCCAGTTCAAGGATAAGTAAAATCGGATAAGGTCACAAAGTCTACTAATTGACTCCTTTGTGGCTAAGCACTAGCAGAGCCATCTACAGGCATTTCACACAAAAAAAGAAAAGAAAAAAAAGGGCACAGCATTTTCCTCTGCGACATTGGGTTAATAACAACAGTTTTAGATACTAGAAAATATATAAAAAAATCAAGGGAAAGGGTGAGAAAAGGTGAGGCAGGTAGAACTTGTAATTGGCTCAAAGTGTATTAGCACTTGTGGAGCCATCCATGTGTAAAAACAATTAATGAATAAAACTCGCAATGGGCATGACATGCTTGTAAATGTCATCTCTGGCAGTTTGGTGTTAAGGGACCGTCCCTGGATGGGTAGGGGATAGAGGGTCATTTTGAGTTAACTACCATATCGATACATTCACAAATGAGGAAACTACCATACATCTGTTAGAGCCCACCACATTGTGATATTGCGCTTAGATATGAGTTTGTGAACGTCCAAAGAACACTTTTATACCAATATCAGAAAAAATGAAAATCACGATGATTTATGATGAAATATTTAGTGAGATTTTTCTTTAACCTCTTGCCTACGGGTATGAGGGGTAGACTCGTGCTATGCCCACTGTGAGTACTTGTTTGATTGTTTTTACACATAGATGGCTATACTTGTACTAAGTCACCAATGAGCCAGTTACGAGTCTCGCCCGTTCACCCTTTTCTTTGATTTACGAAATATTTTATGTTATCTTATTTTGCTGTTACTAATATTAAAAAACTATGGGCAGACATATCACAAAAAAATATAGAAAATTGGCACATCATTTTCCCCATTTTTTGTTCATTTTCCCTGGCGCCCGTTCACCCTTTTCTTTGATTTACGAAATATTTTATGTTATCTTATTTTGCTGTTACTAATATTAAAAAACTATGGGCAGACATTTCACAAAAAAATATAGAAAATTGGCACATCATTTTCCCCATTTTTTGTTCATTTTCCCTGGCGGCATTGGGTTAAAACAGTAAGTTTTGTGTACTTTTACACATGAAATATGCTATCCATCGAGACTTCGTGGTAATATTCTGTAGCTTATGTAGTATTGACATTAAAAGATAACGTATAAATAATGATGATAATTTGACTTGGATTTTGCAGTAACAGTCGGTAAGGCCTAACCTCTTCAAAATAGTTTTTGATTGGAAACTGGTCATTTTCATTGTTAAGAGCATTTCAATATGAAGGGCAAAATATGATCCCAATTGAAAACAGTAGCTCTGATTGACTTTATAATAGTCTTATCATAAAGTACACTAAATGAGATTTGTTTATATACGACATCAGTATATTTAATAAAATAAAATAAAAAATAACGAAGATTACAAATTTTGGCGTGTCCAAATTTCGAACAGCCTGTTCTTAGTTCTTTGTTTCCATAAGCTACTGTACATCCAGGATATGTACTTTCATGTAACTCAAAATCAAATGATTGTAAACGCTAGTTCATTGGAATGTTCAGGGCATGTAAAAGCTCAAATTTTGAATTTAGGGGAAGAAAATATATATATATATATATATATATATATATATATATATATATATATATATATATATAGCTTATATTAACTTGGAAAAAAAGGGCCAAATATAATTCACAATTACAAAGTCCATCCCCTATGAGTTGATATTGCTATAGAATATTTTTTAGGTAAATTGGAAAAAATACGACCCGTGAATGGTACCGTGGACCTTTGATTTTAGAGGGGCTAACACTTTCCCTACGGGGGCGGTATTAAATTAGTGTATCAGATGAAGCACAATTATATACTCCATAACATTAAAAAAATATCAAATAGTTATCTACAACCAATGTCTTTTTCTGATCAAATGACTAGAGCAAGTTAGGCTGCGTTCAGGCAGTCCCCTTAATAGACATGATGTATGTCCCAAAGATGATGAAAAGGTTGCAGGAATCCCCCTGCAAGTTTCTGACATGCTTTCCTTGATCATGGCAAGTAGTAAAGCACACATATGGTGCAGATAGCCATGTTTGTGGCAAGCAGGACTTCATAGGATAAGAACTAGAAAAGAAGAAAGAGATATCCATCGGTGCCAAAAGTAAATATGTCAAACGTATCCTTATGACTCCCTCTCTCTTCCCTACTCTCAACTTTTCCCTTTCTCCCTCCCCATCTCTCTCTCTCTCTCCCTCTCCCTCTCCCTCTCCCTCTCCCTCTCCCTCCCCCTCCCCCTCCCCCTCCCCCTCTCCCTCTCCCTCTCCCTCTCCCTCTCCCTCTCCCCCTCTCCCCCTCTCCCTCCCTCCCTCCCTCCCTTTGTCCTCCCCATCTCTCTGTCTCCCCTTTCTCACCCTCTTCTTCTAGTACTCCCCACTTTCTTTTCAATTTTCTTTAATCAGTTTATTGAGATTCATAGTCTGTCATGTAAACTAAGTCACTAAATGTTCTTCATATTCACCAGCTTCTAGGTTTGGCCCGCCACATTGCTCCAGAAATGAAGAAAAAGCGATTTGTATGCAATCCTTGCTATTACATCATCCGCCGTAACTACAAGAACAAACTCCTGAAAGGCACGTCGATTGATGCTGTGGCTTCTGGTGGAGCAACAAACAGTAAACCCCCACAAAACCCCATTCACCGGGCCACCACTCAGGAACATGCAGCTGAAATTGTAAGTAGAGAACTGTGCAAACCCATTTTGTATTTGAGGCTCTTCATTTTGTGTGAATTATTTATAGACCAAGGGTGATTGGTTTACATGTTTGAACCATTTAATTTCAAAGTGTAACCTTTAAAGCTAATTATTCATATAGATTTTATTTTCCCCTTTTTCTTCTTGGTTCTTTTTCACCATTTATAAAAAGTTTGTTTTATCACATTTCTTATTTGCAGGCCAAGTTGCTTCCACCAGCCCTGGCAGAATGTTACAAAATCTTAACGGGTGATAGTGATATGACCGAAAAAGAAATTTTACCTCCTGGGGACACTAGCCAACAGCAGAATATTGCAGGTCACTTACTTAGTGAAAGCCAGAAAAACAGTCAGCGATTTGAAACTGGAAGTGCGGATGATGAAGTATACACAGAAAATGATGGAGATGAGCATTCAGCAGGGACAGAGCCAGAGGATGAGGACAGTGGATTTAATGTCTCTCAGGATAAGTTTGGAAATTATGTGATCAATATGGATGAGGTTTCTTCACCCAGGTTAGATGATGACCAAACCTCAGAATCCAGAAGTCCTCACCCCAGCATGTCGAAAGAGAGCAGAGTCATGCATATAACCAGAAAAAAGAATGTGCTGTTACCAAAGCGTCGGCAGCATCACTTGTCCGCGGAACATGACAGTGAAGGAAGCCAGCCCGAGAGTGACTCTCAGTCCTTGCCAGCAAAAGATATAAATGGTACTCAAAGTACCACAAGTAGTGAAGATGGTAGCTTGACTGGTGTCTGTAACATTTGTGGGATAAAGTTTACAGGAAAGCCAACAACCTGGTGGTACAGTCTGAACAGTCTACTGGCAGGTTTTGAGAATATCACAGTGACAATTGCATTACGGGTCAGTAGTTTGTATTAAGACAGCATTTTATATTTTTTTTGTCAGATACTGTTTGATAAGTAGTTTTAAATCATTTGAAAGTGCCAGATACTGAATTGCAGTCCAAATGTTTGAAATATTGTGTCTTATCATGGTAGTATACGGAATTAAGGTAGTTTCCAGATGATAATGAAAATAATATATCATGGCTTTGATTCAGTTGCTAGAAACATCTTTGGCTGACACCAGTAAAGAAGCCCGCATTGCCAGGCAGGTGTGTCCCATGTGCTACGGAATGGTCTCTGCAGGTTTCAGGTATGTCTTTATTTCTTTTCTTCTTAACTTCTTGACTATGATGTCCATAGAAAAAAATAATCTCTCTGTTTATTTACGTATTTAGTTTTTGATTTATTTAATCATTCATTCATTTTGTCATTGGAAATCTTTCAAGACCAATGCCTCCTCAAAGATGATACTCAAGTCTGAAGACATCCCAAATATTGCCAAATTAAACCTACAAATTTGAGAGAGGGGGAGAGGGAGGGAGGGGGAAGGGGAAAGGGAAAGGGAAAGGGGAAGGGGAAGGGGAAGGGGAAGGGGAAGGGGAAGGGGAAGGGGAGAGAAGGAAGGGGGAAAGGGGGAGAGAGGGAAGGGGAAGGGGAGGGAGGGGGAGAAGGAGAGAGAAAAGGTGTCAAAATGTTGGTAGGCCAAGAAAAAGTACCATTGGTCACAATTTTGAGTTTTGGAATCAAAAAAAATCTATGATCACTTTCACAGGATGAGAGGTGTGTGTGTGTGTGTGTGTGTGTGTGTGTGTGTGTGTGTGTGTGTGTGTGTGTGTGTGTGTGTGTGTGTGTGTGTGTGCGCGCGTGTGTGTGTGTGTCTGTGTGTCTGTGTGTCAGATTTTGAGATTTCAAAGGGTGATTCTAGCAGATGTGTGCTAAGAAATGATTTGGCAATTACTCCAATTTGCATATTTTTTTTCCATTTTATCATGGAATGCCCTTCATAGATCACTTACTGTAAATGGTAAAAAAATATATTGGGTATGTGCATGGAGTATTAATGCATATAAATGTATGATACCAGGAACTAAATGGATTGATAGACAGATATTTTATATATAAGGACATTTATTTTTGCCAGAGAGTTTGGCAATATTGAGTATGTTGCATACAGCTATAAACTATTTTATAGGCTACATTGCCAACCTACATACTTTTCATAGGCATTATTATAACTACCTTATTAAAGTAATTGGTCATCTGGAACTATTTGGAATATTGCTCAGGTAGGCCTGTATTAGTCAAAATTACTTTATATCAATTTACCCACCATTGCTAAAACTTGTGGTTATAGTTGACAGCTGTCAGATAAAGAATGGAAAACAGGATAGCTACACTGTCAGTAGTGAGCTTAACTTTGTTGCAGGAAAGAAAATATATTTTGATATCATTAGCTAGTCTGTGCAGTTACAGCATTTTTAATTAATTCTGAAGCTTGTCTTTGTAATTGCATTATTTCTTCTAAGCATAACCAATAGGTCCAGTACAGCATAGAGGAGTTGTTAGTCTATCTTTTATCAATTTTAACTCTTCGCATGGGGGGGGTTGGGGCATCCCCTCATCCATTCATTAGGAGTCCAAATATCCCACTTTTTTCTTTTCTTTTCTTTCCTTATGATCCCTTCCTTTTCTTCTTCTTTTTTTCTGTGTGCTCGTAGTAGAGAAGTTAAAGCCTTTGTCAAACATATATTTCCTTAAAGTGTGACTGTGAATATTATAATAATTTTCTTCTTTTTCTTTCATTGAAGGTCTCAAGTAACTCAAAGAGTAGAGCAACAGTTACATGTAGACCCATCTCAAGTGAATATTTCCAAGATGAAAGTGCAAACAATTCCTAGACCAAAGTTGAAAAACATTGAAAAGGAAGCGGTTCCTACTCAGTCTCAAAAATATGTAAATGAGGACATAAATAACATTAAAAGACAAAAGAGAAAAATCATTGAAGATTCCACTGAGCTCAGCAAAGCCAAGAAAACTAAAGATGAGTCTACAGTTGAAAGTCAGACGCCTCGTAGCGGCAAGAATGTGGTCC
>NC_061829.1:34940916-34960916 GCF_019202785.1 Penaeus chinensis | reverse complement strand
GATTTGGCCACATGGTTGACTCAGTTAATGCCAAATGAACTGTATGACAAAGGTCTGAGACCGTGTCAGAGTAAATTGGCACATTACCTCCTTACACTTTCCAAATATTCAAGTAACATGGATAATGATGAAATGAGTAACACAATCCCAGGAGAAATATTTATTGTTACAAATTCGCCCAAACTTATAGCACATGAGAAAATGAGCACAGTTCAAAGTGTCAGCGGCAAAAGTAAAAAGAAAGCTGATAATGAATTCGACAAGGTAAATGAAATGGGCAACAAAAGTGAAAAATTCATTGATTCTGTTCGTAAACAGGAGCAGCCAAGTACAACTCACGATGGGTCAGGAAAAGCAGAGATTCACTGGGAAGATTTCTTAAGACAGACCTCACTGGATGAGCTCATGGAAGGCACAGCAAAGCCCATGTCTTTGGCTCAGTTTAGTAACGGTGTCATTTATTCCCTGTGGAGAACGTCCCTCATGATCGGAGGGGGCTCAGAGACTGTCAGAGGCTGGCTCATGCAAATTGCACCTATTTTATTAGATCATGAACAGACTGAAAAGATTATCTCAGGTGTTAAATCACTACATGAACACTTAGAGAAACAGCCAGAAGATGTCTGTAAGCTGGGCATTCAAGTAATACCCTTTTTGAGACCAGGCATGAAGCTTAGGGTGGATGGACAAGTCAGTGAAGTTACTCCAGTGACTGAAGTTGATGATCCGGATACTTTAGAATTTAACATTTTAGGAAGTCTTTCAACAAATTGTAGCCGAACTATTCCTAATGCTAAAAGTAATGGGAAAGCCAAAGGTAGGAATCCATCAGTGCCAATATTAGATGATCACTATTGTGAAGAAACCAGCAGTATTAGTGATTTGAGAGGAGCTAATCGTCTTTCACTGCCTAGTGCTGTGAGAAGAAACCGAGTGAAAAAGAAAACACGTGGAAATTCAGATTTGAAAGTAGCGGCTGGTGACACTATCTTAAACAGTCCTGAAAAATCATTGCCAGAATCAGATCAATCACCTAAAGAAGGAATTCAAGTGGCAGAGGAAGGAAGTGAAAAGAAAAGAAACTCACTCAAGTCTGGCATAACTGGTACAGTTGACCTTAATCATATTACTAGTAGTTCTTTAGAGAGAGTATCTATGAAAATCTCTTCACATGTTAACAGTACAAAGTTGAAGGAAGTTCGTGAAGATTCTGGTAAAAGTGGAGGTCAGTTATGTTTAGTATCTGACAGTAAAAGTGATAACAAAATGGCTAAAGCAAAAGATAGAAGTTCACAGTTAAACAATACAGAAAGTGACAAGGTGAAAGGTAATACAAAAACTCAAAATGACAATGAAAAAAATACAGTTCATGTGGAAAATAGTAAAGCTAGTCCTTACAAAGCAAAAGTGAAAAGGAAACTCAACACTGATGATGTCACAGTGAAAGTAGTCAAGAGTGATGGAAATAGTAAAGCTTCCCTACATGAAACAGGCAGCATGCCAGGTACTGGGAAATGCTTATCAAAACCTAATAATTTAGAAGTTCCTAGACTCCCAGGCAAACCTGTGCAAGGCAATAAGAGAGTAAAATTACAACAGTTCAGGGGAAAAGCAAATGAGAAGCAGGTTGAAAAGCATGAAAAACAGAATTCAGGGGATCACAAAACCATAAGAAATTCAGGTGAAGAGCATTTGAAACACAAGAGTGGGGAACTCAATCAGGGAATTAGAAACAGAAAAATTGAACAAGAAAGCATTTCCAAGAAACCAAAATCAATTGAAGTTCCAGAAACACAGAAACATTTAGCCAAGAAACAAAATCAGCCATCCAATTTGTCAAAATCCGCAACAGTCAGCAGTTCCAAAGTTTTGTCCTCTCCCGTAGTGCAGCGTTCACGAAGATTGGCAGGTGCCCCAGCTTTGTCAATGGAAGAGATAGATACAAAAGAGAAGGCCAAGAAGATAAAGCCAACATTTGAGGATTTAATGAACTATGACACCTGAGGGAAGTATTGTATTGCTTTAGAAACCAAATTCCTCCATACAGATATGTACAAATTTATTTTAGAATCAGATTCCAAGCATATTTTATTTCCCTCAAATTTGGATGATTGTGTATATACATTTCAGGATCTTGCATAACTTCCCACAGGTCGTTTTCATGGTTGGTGTGCAAGTTAGGAGTAAAGGAAAGGTATTTCTTAGACAAAATGAAAGGTTATTCAAGTATGCTAATACATTTATTTATTTTTTTGTATCCTGTATCTTAACTTGTATAATATTCTTTTATATTCTATTAGAAAAACAGTAGTTTCATCCTACTCTTGTAGAGAAATGAAAGAGAATTTTGTTGATTTATATACATTTATAGATTTGATATTTGTACATGAAATATTTGATAAGCAAGACTTCAGTCAAACAAGTGGCAGGCAAACTATCAGTGTTTAATATGCATCTTCTTATTTTATTTAGTAAAAATTAAGGGTTACAATTATAATTTTTGGTAATGATATGAATAGCTATTGGATTTACTATACACACCATACTCTAAATGCTAATGTCTTTTTTACAGGTTTTGTTATAATTATCATTTTTTGTAGCACATTTGTCAGTTGAAACTATTAACCATTACCTTTTTTTTTTTTTTTTTTTTTTTTTTTTTTTTTTACTGGACATGCATTTTGAGATGAAATAAGTGTTCAAAGTATTGCCTTACAAGAATCAGGGTTTTATATTTACTCCTCTTAGTGGTTATCATTATGCAGGAAACAGTATGGATACCTCTAGTTCAAGAGGCATCTTAAGAAGGCATATCCTCACCATCAGTGTGCAGTACTAAAACTATAGCACCTGTCATTCATTTGCTTTCCCTGTGATTAAAACCTTCTAAAGCTTGTTAAAACTAGATGGTTGGCGACTGATAGCAGATGGAAATGATGCTTTGCAAGGAAACCTTTTTGTCAGTAGTTTGTTGTGAGTAAAAATCCCTCATAGAATCTTGGGTTTATTGACAAGGGTAAAAATGGTTGAGTATAGGAAATGAAAATGGATGTGTTTTTGATGTGTTATAGTCTTTATTTATTTAGTAATTTTCATTTATTTTATTATCATTATTATTTTATATATATTTTTTGTAGAATGTTAATGCAAGAAGGAGAATTGAATTGGGAGAAAAAGAAGTGATTGTGTTAAACTTTAATTGCATTATTTCATTTTGAATATTCAGTTTTTTTTTCAGAATTTTCAGAATTCTATATATATAGGCTGTACAATATTATAAGGTGATTTTTACATTGCATAGTGAGAGATCTTAAGTTTACACACATTTTGGTGCTTTTGTGTTCTTTAGGCTTATTCATGTTAACACGTTTCTTTTGATATTTGCCTTCTAGAGTTAATCTATCCTTTTGTATGGACAACTCGCGAAATGAGTGAGTAGAAACAGGGTATTTCAAAAGTGACAAGGAATTTCCCCTGGACACTGCGCTGAAAAGAAAAACTTCATTCCTCATCACATGTTTCTGTTCACATATTATGCAGATGGTAAATATTTTTGTAGAGTGCATCTCCAATAGCTATTCATATACTCATTATAGTTGTATTCCAAACTTTTCAGTGACAGACTATAAAGTGCAGCTCACAGATGGTGTGAGAATAGTGCTATTACACAGGACAGTCTTTTATTACAATGTAATGTCATTTGACAGTTAGTAATCCGTTAAACTATGCCTTGGTATATAGCCATGTGTGTATATATAGAGACTTATATTCATTGGAAAGATATATCTGTAATGAATGACTGCAGTAATGTTGTTATTGGCATTAAATTACGTATACTGATAGGATTATGTTAGATTAAGTATACGGAAATGCTAGCAATCTTCACTGTTAAGGCATTGTACAAGAAATGGATTTGAAATACCAAAACAAGTTTTTAAACTATATTTTTTCAGAATTGCACAGTTTACTAAGGAACATATCCTTTCATTTTTATTTGAGCTGCATCATTTTTTTTCAGTATTATATTGCAAGATGACTGAATGGCTCAGTACAAAATTAACTGTTGCAAATAAAAGAAAACTCCACTGCTAATGGTTTATGTATCCTTGGAAATTGATATACTTGTAGAAAACTGATACTCTGCGGCTGAAGACTTTATAGGAGACATTACTACAATGAAATTGAGAAACTTTGAAGCTCTATACTTTATTTTGAGTTATGAAAACTAATTCATTTCAAAATCATGGTACTTTTTTCAGTTGCACAATATAACTCTAACCTTATTATTCCGGCCCACAAGATATTTGAAGGCTTAATTAAAAAAATGTAATTGTTTTTTTTTTTTTTTTTTTTTTTATCTTGGGCAGAAAGTAAACGAATAAAAAAGTTAAGAAGTTTTTGTTTTGGGTACACAAGTCACAGTTTTGGTACGGCTCTTCTGATTGGTCAACAGAGTAGCCAGGTAACTAATTGCAACTTCACACCTCTTTTTTTTTTAGATTTTTGTCTCAGTTCTTTGTCAAGTAAGATCATTTACTCTGAAAGAAGTTTCTTATAACATGAGGCATTTTCACAAGCTGTATAACATCAAGAACAAAAAGAACTAGCATGTCTGTGATGGTGAAACAATGAATGTAAAGTTACTGAACCATAACAGGCCAAGTTTGAGGATTACCTATACTGAATTCCCATTAATAAAGAAAAATAGTGCAAAGAACGAAATTCCCACTCAATATCTTTAGGAGAACAGTTTGTATAAAAAATCTTGTTACTCAATGCCAAGAAGCATTACTGATCTGATATGCGCAAACTATTGTACTTGTGACCGTTTACGAAATGTAAATTAATGACTGCACATCATAGTAAAACAATTTATATTCACTGAAGAATCATAGGGATTCCACAAAATACTGCAAACGATGACGGCTGAACATCACAGAGGGTGTAGCAGCTCACCCTGGTTTCCTGACCCTTGGCTCTCCTTTGGCCACGACTGAACACTACTACCTCCCCCTTTTCAAAGCCCATTATCACCTCAGTCCAGTCTAGATCATCCACCCAGCTCATTACTCAACCTTCAGGAAACATTCCTCCTCTCCCAACATACTCTACTTCATCATCTACTACTCCCTCCTTCCCTATTACTAATCTGCAACCTTATTAGTCCTCTATGTGCAGTACTACTTCACTGAACGCCAATCCCTCTTCCGTAAGACCTCTTTCTTCCACTACACCCACCTCAGTATTCTGTTTAGCCCAGCCAAATGGGATCATTTTTTGTGATCCCTCTACAGCCCCATACTTAAATAACTCTGTCCTCCTCCAACAATGCCTCCAAACACAAGTAGCCAAAGATTCCTTCCTCAACTGCCCCGGTCGTTCCCGTCTCGTCACAGTAACATCTGAATCCCAAGCTAAAGCATTATCAACCCTGACTGACTGTACTGGCAAACCCATTCCTGCCCAACCTCATCCCTCCCTCAACACTTGTACCGGAACTGTCTCCCCGTCAATCTTCCCTGTCAGATTGTGAAGACTTACCCGCCTGCCTCGTGGGCTATAATGCAGTATCAGTACAATGCTACATCATTGTACTGATACTGCCGTAAGTCCTCCACCAATAATGCCAAGATTACTTTCCGTAGATATGACTTTCCCATGATGTTTATATTAGCGGAGAACCCCCTCCCTATCCGATCATACCAACCTGCAAAACAATGGCGCCCAATGCCCCCCTAGGCGCCCAACATGTTATGATCGATCAAATTACTCATTCACGGTGGATATGAGACGATGCAAAACTTCAAGCAAAGGTTTTATTTGCAGCGTGTTTATCTTCAATTTCATTCCGATACTTGACAGGTTGGCACACAGGCGTGTCAACTTGTCCATTCAGTTCAACATATACATGCGACCCACCGCCGAGTAGGTAAAATGCCAAATACTTCTTATATTATATTTCGTAACTCTTCATTTTGCCATCTAAGGAGTAATTAAAAGACATTTTATAATGAAACTCATGTGAAAACGGTACAAAATTATAAAGAAAAGTATAACGTTTAGTTTTAGGCTCAAAAGAGTCAATAATACGCAATACAGTTGACATCACAGGCATCACAGATAAATGGGTGATAAATAATCGTTTGAACTTTAACGTGACTCATATTTATCATCAAACTCATAAGAGACTGTTTATGATTATTTTTAATAAGAAACGGGAATTTTCGAGAATGATAAATATACTACATATGTTTTTGAGATTTATCAAAATGCGGATAGATAAATACTGTGGAAGTTCAGAGTAGCAGCCAGCAGAGCAATACATTGGAATTTGAATACATTTTGATAGGCAGCAAGTGATCCTTCGAACATAGTTCCACAAATACTAAACTATTACCATTTCTCTATTTTTTCACATAGTTTATAATAATGATACATGGTAATGACAATGATTATAACAGTAGCTGTAGTAGTATTAGTAGTAGTAATAACAATAATAAAAATGATTATGATGATAATAACAATAACAACAATTATTATTATCATTGTGATCATTATCATTGTCATTACTATTGCTGTTACCAATATAACTATAGTAATGAATATGAGTAGTATAAATATGACTATATTTATTTTCTAGAAACAGTTTGCATCTTCAAATCCGTCAGGAATCAAGAGATTTCTATCGATACTAACGAAACGTAACAGGAATAATCGGCGTAATTGACGAATCAGCACAATATCAATGTATTTTTTTTATTATTATTATCATCACTGCCTTTGTTATTATTGTTGTATTACTATTTACCATTTAAAATGGTCAATATCATCACTATGTGATAAAAATAATGATATAGTATGGAAGGGATGTGGAAGTCTACCAACAAAGTTAAATAAATACAGTAAAAAAATTGTTTTAAGGCAATTAAGGGCCTCTTCGGCAATGCCAATCCAACTCTTAACGTTAAAGAAAAGAGCTCACAGCCAGGTGATGACGTCATTGCTCGTCTTTATTTTCAGTGTTAAACAGGAATCAATGTAAAGAAAGCCCCATCTCTGATCAATTTACGTTATTTCATATTAATGACATTCATTCTACCCAACACACATTTGTTTCTCATAGCTGTAATGGTCGTGTTACAGTAATAATCCCTTCTCCAGCGCTTCCATACTGTTGTTTTGCCCTGTCAATATTAACTCTCCAGAGGTTGGAGAGAGCGAAGTCTTTCCATGGGAAGAGCATTTGTCAGTCATGTCCGTTTCCAGTCATTCGAGAAAATGTCCGTCTATAAAGACTTTTTGTGAGTAAATGTTGTTCATTCATCGAAGTGGATGAAAATTTTCACTTGAAAATCTATAATGATCATTCATGCCCATTATTTACACTTAATGTAAAAACACCGGAAGGTATGTGTGAATGTGAAGTCAAGCGGAATTCATTCAAACAGTATTTGCAGAGTGAAAAGTACCAAAGTAGTAATTGTTTTCAGAGTTATCTAGCATGTTCGTGTTCATTATCTGGAATTTCTTTACAAATAATAATTGTATAATAGTATATGAAGTCTTTCTATTTACAATCTTAACTTACAACCGGCAGCCTAATAGGTATTAGTTAAAAATATAATCCCTTGAATATGCTCTGCACAGGCGCATTACAGACGATGGGTGGAGCCATAACAATGACGTCACGCTTGGACAGAACTGGCAGCAAAACCTTAACAGCTCGCCGAACAGTCAAGACTTTTTGTTAACATTGACAGTTATAACCCAAATTTCTAGCATGTGATGTGGTACTGGGTGCAAGCCATTCAAAACTCAATTACCACAATTATCATATGATTTATAATACATTTAAACAACCCGATGGGGCAATAGACGATGTGTGCGAAGAACAAATTAAATTATTTCGTAATTTTTCTATATACCCATATAATAAATTATCACACACTGTGTGCATTTGTGTTTTCTTGTTAGAATTAAAATGATTAAAAAAAGAATGGATAATGGGAAATGGTTACTATAATAAATAGTCCAAATAATTATGAATAATAAGAATCCTACGAAATTACAATGTGTAACACAAGTAGTCAGGTTATTTAAATCTAGGGTAAATGTTTATAAAGGGCCCGCACCCGTCAGAGACAAAGTCCCGAAATCCAGCCAGCAATCCGAGCCAAGAATCGTAATTTAAATGATAAAGAAAGTAGAAAAATTAAAAACCCGAGCCAAGAATCGTAATTTAAATGATAAAGAAAGTAGAAAAACGAAAAGCCCGAGCCAAGATTCGTAATTTAAATGATAAAGAAAGTAGAAAAATGAAAAACCCGAGCCAATAATCGTAATCTAAATGATGGAAAAACAATAGATTCGAATCGGCGTTACGGGCTCGAACGGACAAACAAGCATATTCTAAACGCACGATTTACAAGACCGCCGAAAAAAAACACCTCCCGCCCCCCACCCTCCCGATCGCCGTGTTTCGCTAATTGACCCGGGACCCCCTTCCGATCGCCCTAAACTAACCTGACCTGACCTGACCTGACTTTTCTTCTCCTTTCCTCTTCCTTCCTTCTGTATCCACTTATCCTAATCGTTCATTTATTTTACCCCTTTCGCCACAAGATTTTACCGTACTGCTGTATGACCTTTGATGTCTACCACACATGTTTTAACCATCCACTATCAATATCGTTATTCAGCAGCAGGGACTTCAAGTTCTCTATAAAACGTGTTTTGACTTGTACAAAGAATTCCTTAAGTGTTACATGAAGAGAGGAAATAAATACACGAACATCGTGTCCATAAACCCAGATGACCGTTATATAAAATCAATCAGATTTACCTTGGATCCGACAAAAGGTCTAGAATATATCTACCATCACTAAGAGACCTCATCAATTCATTCCCGATAATAAATGTATGCAATCCACAACAATTCGATGATGAATGGAGATCAGTTGAAAATGTAAACATTCCACAAGATATAACCAACCCTGAAGAATTCTTTAGTGCAATATATACATTGCATGATGATTTGGGCCGTCTTTGTATTGAACATCATAAATCTGCTCTTCCAACAGTCAATGCAGATGTTGAAAGAATATTTTCGAAAGTCAGTCTTTCAAAAATAGGAATAAACTTCAACATTTACACTTTCATCTACGACCGTGTCAGTTTTAAACCACATATAGAATTAATTAATTCTGTATGTAATCAAACTTATCAATATTTTGTCTATTTCATGTTAATTTTGATCAGAATTGTGGTAATGGGATAAATAAAGTGTGTATCGTAAGGGATTTGGTATTATCAACATGACATCTAAAACCAAAATTGAAAAATCTGACCTTGTCATCTAATAGCCCACAATCCCTTATTCGTTTTTGTTGTGGGGAGGCTTAGGAGACGGAGACTAAGGTCTAACATAGGGGTTTACCCCTACCTTAGTCCTCAACCCTTGCTTCAACTAATTCTGCATGGCCTTTTTTTCTCCCCCTTTCCTTTTCCTTCTCTTGTTCATCCCCTTCCTCTGTCCACTTCCTAAGGTGTGAGAGCCGTGCTGAAAGGATGAAAGGCTGACTTTGCGTCAGTCATGAACGGCCTCAGGGAGCCATGAGGATGGTATTCCCTGGTTAATCACCTAGCCTTTACCCTTCACGAGGACCCTGAGGTGTAGGATTTTCTTCTCCCCATTTATTTCAGGATCACCATAGCCAATAATGTTTTTTTTTTTTTCATTCTTATTAGATGCATTAAGGCTTGCCCCTTCATAGGGGATAAATCACTTGACAGGTCATGGAAGTGACCACTTTCTAGGAGGTGAATGGCAACTTGAACATGCAGACTGGAATCCTTTTAGATCAACTACAGTAATGCAGGGATCTGTGAATGATTTTCAGTGTTCAAGATGCTGTTAATCACATCACATCACGAATTGTAGTAGAAGCATCCATTCCCAAAAATATTGGGCAGTACCATCGGCCTCCCGTGCCATGGTGGTCTGATGAATGACAACAAGCTGCCAGAGCAAGGAAAGCTGTATTAAAGGCAGTTGAAACGACGCTCCAGCGATGTGTCCTTGATCCATTACAAAAGGATCCGAGCCGAGGCCAGGTGAGTGCTAAAGGAGGCTAGACAGACATCGTAGAAACGGTATGTCTCCTTGATTAAATCTGGGACCCTCTTAGTATGGGACGAGGTGCGTAAGGTCACTGGAAAGAGCACATCCATGCCACCACCTTCTCCGAAGATAGATGGCACAATCCTCATGGATTATGCCATGAGAAAGAAAATTGTTGCAGATGAGCTAACTAAATCCATGGCAGATATATCCTCTGGAGCATCTGACACTGCCCAATTCTCCACTCTTCTGGTTGAACAGGAACAACCAGTGTCGTTCTTCTGTAGGACTTGCCATTTTTGTGTAAGGAGATGGACTCTGCTTTGCAGCTCTGCTGTAAGCCTGCACCAGGAAGTGATTATATTCCATACCAAATTATATCTCACAGAGAGCTCCCAAAAGTTCATGTTGGACTTATTCAATAGGATCTTTAGGGAGGGTACAGTGCCATCCATGAGATTAGTTTTCAACCCCCATGAGGATAGCCGATCCTATGGCAGGAGAATGAGGGATCTTGTGGAAGATCTTAATTTAAATCTCACAAAGGTTCTAGCTGTTGGAACTCCCCAATTTCCCCATTCCCCTGGATTTCGTCGGAATAGGGAAGGGGAAGAGATCCGAAGCAGAAATCAGGGAGAGATTTCTTCAACACCAAGGATCAGGTGCAATATATACAGATAGTTCGAAATCTGAAAATGATGTGGGCTTTGTAGCAGGGATCAGGAGGAAGACTGCAGTTGGCAGTCTTTCTCTACCAGCCTTGATCTTCACTGCAGAGTTACATGCCATCCTTGCAGCAGTCAAGATGACTCGTAGTGCCTTTCAAGCAATTAAGAGCTTAAACTCATCACATCTAGAGGTGAGGAAGGTTCAAGATTGGCTTGCACTGATGTCAGCATGTAAAAATATAACTCTGTGTTGGGTGCCAGCGCATGTTGGTATCCGTGGGAATGAACGAGCTGATCGGAAGGCCAAGGTAGCTGCTGTTCAGCCCTGTCATGCTTGTTTTCCTCTCCCATACTCGGACTTGAAACCTAGCATCAGGATGATGATGACTTAAAGTGAACTACGCTGTGAGGGATGCCAAGAGCTATATTAACAGTCGCACATAAAATGGAAAGATGTGCAACATTCTCAGACCATAGATGTATGCACTTGTCTCCTCCACATACACTGAAAAATGTATTGGGGGAGGATTGGTCTTGTTAATTTCGTAAGGGAGACCAATATTTCTAATAAAATATAATTATGCATAATGTGCAATAATTCAATACATTTAGAGCATAATGTTTATTCTTTGATTTTTAATATAATATTTATTGTTATTTATGACCTATATTGATAGATTTTTCATGTTTTAAATATGTTTATATATAAATCCATATAAATTTAAAGAATTAATCAATCCTGCAGCAGAGTGTGGAGAGTTTTATATCTGTTCAAGGTGGCCATTTATAGAGGATGCTGTGCGAGTACGCAGATGTGTTCAGCAAAGGAAGTACAGACCTGGGATGCACCATAGTCAGGCATCGTATCCATACTACAGATATTGCGCCCATTAGGCACACTCACAGGAGAATAGCACCAGCCAGGCGCCAAGAGATGAAGCAAGCAGTGTCCAGTTTTCTGGCAAAGAGGGTGATAAAAAGGTCAACAAGTCCTTTGTCCTCAACAGTGGTGCCAGTGAAGAGGAAAGATGCAACGGCTAGATTCTGTGTAGACTATTAGGCACTGAACAGCATCACAGTGAAGGACCCATGCCGCTTGAATAAGTAGATGTCATTGGACTCTTTGACAGAGGCTACATGGTTTCCCATCCTGGACCTGAAGTCTTGTTACCTTTAGGTGGACATGGCAGAGTGTGAACAACACAAGAGATGACTTAAGGCAGATACTGACAGTGGCCTTGGCTTTCACTTTTATTCACTTTAAGGTGAGTGGATGCCGAGGTATGGCTCCTTTCTGGGCGGTGCTTGCTTCTGCAGACTAGAGTGTCAGATTTATCCGGCCATGATAAGGGGGGTGAGTTGCAGGGCTTCCTCGAGGGGGACTGTGGCAGGAAAGCGCAGCCTTTATTCAGCCATGGACAGATGTGTTCCACCTGGCTGACCTTCCAGATGTTTAAACAGAGGAAGACAAGAAGATGGTCTTCTCATTTGGGAGAGGTTTATGGCAGTTCTGAGTGATACCCTTCAGACTGTTCATCAATGCTCCTGCCACCTTTTAGAGGTTGATGGAGCATGTATTGAGTGAGATGCAGGGGACAGTGCTCACATATCTGGATGACATCATTGTTCCAGGAGCAGCTTCGAGGAGGAGATGAAGCTGGTCTGTGCTGCAGCAAGTGAAGCAAGCTAACTTGAAGCTTAATCCCAAGAAGTGCATTGTCTTCAGGAAGGAGATACCATCCCTGGGTAAGTAGTGTCCAGCAAGGGAGTCAGAACTGTCCCTGAGAAGGTGAGTGCAGTGTGAGTGGATGGTGGCTGGGAATCTAGAAGAGTTGAGGAGCTTTGTCGGCTTCTGTAGTTCTGTAACACCAGTACTGATATTTCCGGATCCTGGGTGCCCATACCTCCTGGATTACAATGCCAGCAATGAGGCAGTGGGTTCAGTGCTCTCACGGGTGAAAGATGGCCAGGTGCGAGTTGTGGTTTATTATAGTATTAAGTTCATGCTGAATGAGTGGAATTACTGTGTCATGTGGAAAAAATTGTTAGCCATTGTGGAGTGTTTCTTGCACATTCATCCCTACCTGTATTTGTTGAGTGCATGGAATATGCAGCACTGATGTGGCTGAGGACTGAAGAACCCAGAGGGATAGGTGGCACGATGGCTTGGAAGGTTGGAGGAATACCACTACCAAGTGGAGCATCGTCCAGGAAGGGATCAAGGAAACTACAAGCACTGAAGGTACAAGGAAACCATCAAGGTCAAGAGGACACAAGTGAGCGAGGAGGACCTGGATGTTTTACATCTATAAGAAACTCACCAGGATCCAGACATCGGCACTGTGGTGAAGTGGCTGGAGAACCAGAAACAGCCAGACTAGAGGATGGCATCTTGGAGAAGAAAGAAGATCCTGAGCAGGCTGTGGTCAACATGCAGCATAACGTAGAAAAGTGATGCTATACATGTGATGCTTGTAATGTCAGAAGAGGTCCAACTAGATGGGGGAAGGTGCCTATGCAGAGGTACTAGGTTGGAGCTTCCATGGAATGAGTAGCAGTGGACATCGTAATCGGTTTATTTGTGTGGCAATGTACTATTTCACAAAATGGTGTTCCGGGTGAGCTGCACTCTGACTAGGACAAGGACTTCGAGACCGAGGTGTTCCAAGAGTGCTGCCAGCTGATGGGACTGCAGTACACCAGGACCACCACACTGAGACCCCAGTCTGATGGCCTGGTTAAGAGGTTTAACCAGACCTTCCTTGATGAGCTGGCTAAGTTCACTGAAAAGCAGGATGAGTGGGACAAATATCTCCCCATGATGGCATACAGATCAGCAGAGCACGAAGCTACTGGATACACTCCTGCTCAGATGATGTTTGCTAGGGAGATCTGCTTTCCTCTGGATGAGGCAACAGGATGGCCCCTGGGTGAAGAGCTACATACTGTCAGCACAGAGCATGCTACAGCTCTGTAGCAGAGAATGGAGACGATCCCCGGGACCATTAGAAGCTAGCAGGACAGTCATTGTGGCGACACTACAGTAACTGGCTGTGGAAGTACTAGAATGAGCCTAGCTTCACCTGGGGAACAAGCGAGGATGAGGTGGATAACCCAGCCCCAGTGGACGATGGACAAATTGCAGAGGATGGAGATGTA
Source organism: Penaeus chinensis (assembly GCF_019202785.1). NCBI lineage: Eukaryota > Metazoa > Arthropoda > Malacostraca > Decapoda > Penaeidae > Penaeus > Penaeus chinensis. The sequence goes on along the minus strand of NC_061829.1, from coordinate 34,946,969 downwards.
GGTGATTTAGTCAAGATGGACAGTGAGCTGGAGGGACAGCTACCTGTAAGAGCAGATATGCAACCACTGACTGAAGACAGGACGTTCCCAGTGAACGTCATGGGCACCACACAGAGAGAGTGGCCGCCAAGTGTGGCCAGCGGGGAACAGTCATGGAGACCCCAGAACGCTGTTGCTTAGGTTGACTGTGTTTAATTGTATTTTTTTTAAAGTTTACCATTTTATGAAAATGATTAGTTAACTTTTTAATTTAAAAAGGAGGGGAAAGTGCTATACTAGTGTGATTTGAGAAAAAAAAAGGGGAAACATAAAAATAATTGTTATGTGTTTGGAATCGGACGCAAGGCGTGGTGTGAGGACAAGTGAGGAAAGCAGAGACGCTAATGTAGTGACCATCCTGAGATAATGCTCACAAGTGTTGAATTGTTTACCCTTTTCTGATAATTCCTGTGTCTGTGGATAAGCTAGAATTGCAGACGAGTTTCCTCGCTGCCCGTAGTGAGTGTGGCTAATAAAGTAGTGTTAAACAGTGAAATATTGCCTATAATTTGTAGCCTGATTAAAAAGCCGGCAGGTTAGCCTCGTGATCGCGCCGGTGTTACTGATAACTAAGGGCGTCTTGAAGAGCATTATAGTAATAACATCCTGCAGTAGGGGCTGTGAAGAAGTAAGCAACCCAATGGTGTAACAATATATATATATATGAATATATATATATATATATATATATATATATATATATATATATATATATATATATGAGACCTTATCTGGAGCGCCACAGACTTTATTTCCTTTTTCTTGAGCGGAGCATTGACGCTGTTGGGCGTACGAAAACTCACTCATTGAGTCAAAATGTACGCTTGAACAACAGCCGTCTCACTCACACGGCATCTCGTGCCACAGCATTTGTTCACATGTACAAGAAAATATACGTTTATTGTGGCAACTGTATTGTAAATAATTCACAGTTGATGCCACATCACATCCTAAACTTAGTTATAGCTTAACTTAAATGTCCTAAAATCAACTATTCTACTGCTTTTTCATGTTCCCTACTTGCTTTCCACATCATTGCCATGCTACATCATTATTATGCTGATATTATTATTATTATAAAAGTGATGATGACAAGTATCATGATAATGATAATAATGGTAAATGATAATGCAATCATAATAATGATTATAATAATTATAATTATACAAAAAATAATGACTAAGGACAATTGGTGATGAAGATGATAATGATAATGATACATCGATATTGTTCATTAATTTCGCCGGATGCGTCTGCTATATTTCGCTAATAGTCATCTTTGATACCAAATGTGATGGGTTTGAAGATGCAGACTGGTAATCATACCTATTAATCCCGTTACTAATTATAATAACAAATATAATTGTAATAATAATAACGAGTAGGAAAAAATATATGGAACAAATTAACTATTGTAAACTTTTGTTTGTGTCACTCTTTCTGAATATATTACAGCCTGAGACGTTACCAGAATAAAAGTATTACTGGGGAGATTTTCCGTTACTTGCCCAGCTCATTTACTGGAGGTAATTTATTTTATTTAAATTGCTCTCAAGTGCTTTTAGACGTATTTTACCCCGAAAATATTTTTGTTTTTTTCTCTTTTTTTCAGTCTCCTTTTAATTTTCGTAACCAGAATTCTTTTCTTTTCTTTCTTTATTTTTTATTTACTTATTATTATTATTTTTTTATTTATCTATTTATGTTTTTAGGGGTACATGTCAAGCCTTAGCAGGATCCTGGATCAGTACCCGATACCATTCTGTAGCCCCAGAATCAGCATTAAAATGTTCAGGGAAGTAGATGGGACCCTAATTCCGCCGGTCGCGCATCACGGGAGGCTTCAACTCGCTTCACGAGGCTGGGGTTTAATCATCCATACGATATACATACATATATATATGTATGCTTATCCAGTTCTTGTTCTACAGTTTCTCTTTTGTCATTTTTTTGTGTATCCATTTCGGATCTCTTGACGTGTTCGAAACATTACGTTAATTTTCAGGTCATGTTAGGTCTGTGTGTCTATATATATATATATATATATATATATATATATATATATATATATATATATATATATATATGCACACACACACACACACACACATACGCACACACACACACACACACACACACACACACACATATATATATATATATATATATATATATATGAATGGTGAAAACACTCTACCGTGTTGATACTATGGTAGAATGGTAGAATATATATATATATATATATATATATATATATATGTATATATATATATGTGTGTGTGTGTGTGTGTGTGTGTATGTGTGTGTGTGTGTGTGTGTATGTGTGTATGTATATATATATGTATATATATATATATATATATATATATATATATATATATATTCACACTCTGCACTCTGACCCCACTGGGATCTGAGACAGTCTGTTGGGTGAACGGCAGTCACCTTTGGGGAGAGCTTGGGATTCAGGCTCGGAGGAGGTAAATCCTTAATACGATATGGCCTTCGCCGTCCTGATATGCGGTTCCTTGTCACTTCCCAGCATTATCTTCGTTTCGTTTCAATATTGCATATGTATTTTGTCGGACTGCGTTAGGGTGGAGTATTGGCATAGTAATTACTTATATTTGTAGAGCGATAGTTTCTAAGCTTATTTAGTTATATAATAGTGTTCGTCTGTGTATGAGCGGTCGTGTACATAAGAATATGTACCTATTTATAAACATGTGTATATCTCTGTGTGTATATGTGTGTGTATGGTGCATGCCTGTATATGCGTGTGTGTGTATGAGCAGTATGAGGATTTACGAGTTTATATGCATATGCTCTGTCGCGATATCATTATAATGAAAAAAGTATTTAATGCCAAATTAGGGTCAAAATTAAAGGCAATACTCTGTAGATAAAAGATATATCTTTTTCAACAACGGAAGAATAAAGATAACATCGAAACTGTATTTATACATTTGTTGAAAATAGACTTTATAACAACAACAACAAAAGCAAGCACATATCCATACCCGATGGACAGTACAGTATGTGAACCTTGTAGAATGCAACAACATGAAATACGCAAAGAATGCTTAATGCTATGAACAACAAGATTCCACTGCTGGCGCTATTAGAGGATCTCACAACAGATTCCAGTGATGTATACACAGTAATATATTCTGATTCTAATTATCGATCCGCACAAATCGAAATTGATTCGGAATACCACTCTTCCTTTCATCTTTTATTTCTCTCTTTAGTTCTCTCTCTCTCTCTCTCTCTCTCTCTCTCTCTCTCTCTCTCTCTCTCTCTCTCTCTCTCTCTCTCTCTCTCTCTCTCTCTTATCTCCCACTGTTTGTCTGCTTCCTCTAACATATTTCACAGGAGCAGGAAAACCTAAACATTATAGTCCTGGTAGACGACCTGGGCCTCATAGCCCTGCCCGCGGTCGGCGAAGGTGACTATCTGGAGGCGCCCGTCGGGAAGGAGGACCCGGTACTCGCCCTGGGCCACGACGCCGTCAGAGCTCTCCTGGTGGCTGTAGACTAGGCCGTTCTCCACGTCGTTCACGTCCCACTCGAACTCGTAGGGCATGCCTTCCATCTGCGAAAGGAATGGATTCTGCCTTAGTCACAAATGAGAATAATAAGATGATCATTGTATGAATAAAATGTAGACATATAAACCAGGAAGTCATATTCAAACGACCTATTTCTAAACTCACAGGGGGCGGGGCAGGAGGCCCTACAGCGCGAGGAGCATCTTCAACAACAGTGGGCTGCTGGGCAGCGGCGGGCTCTTGCTCCTGCTGGCGGGGCGTGGCGTACAGCTGGCTGGGCGTCGGAGGCGGCGGTGGGGGTACTGTGGGGGCGCTGAAGACTTCCGAAGGTATTCGCGCGGGCGCCTGCAACTGGTAACCCTCTTGGCCTGGCAGCGGTGCCTGGGCGAATGGCGTGGCCGCCGCCAGGCTCATGCAGACGAGACTTACAAGCAACTAAAAGAGAGGCAGAGGAAAAGAATCATATATGTGTTGAGTCTTTCTTGCGTCAGGAGTCGAATTTTGTTTAGTTCTTTATACAATAAACTGCACTACAACATTGCATTTTACATTTAGGACAGAAAATATTAATATCTTCTAAGACAGATAAAATAACAACATGGCTCTTTGTACCCTATGGTACGTGGTGTGGATGCTGTATCGCTAGGAACTTTGAGTTTTATGCAGCGTGCAATATTTTGCACGTTGCATAAAGGTAAGACTTAGTCTCCTCTACACTACGTATTTCGCCTGGCAAAACAGCCTATATTTAAGCCCAATTCTCGTGGTCACGTCGCAATATATTGTTCAGTCTTATGTGAGCTGCAGATGTTTCTCTTCTGCATTGCACTCTACAGCTTTCAGGTCTTTGAGGGTTTTATCATTCAGGTTCTTGCAGGAGGCTCTGATAAGGCGCGAGATCCTAGTAAAAGTGGAGTCGAAGTCCTCGTCTGCATTTTGCTTGTCCCTTGCTGATCCTGCCAGTCGATTAACACGTGGTCTTGTCCTTGAGATTGCAGCCACTCGAAATGTTCGTACGATATGCCATTATTCTCATATCGTTTGTAACTCTATTATGTACAGACTATTAGGGATTAGCTTGGAATATATTTCGTGTTCGTCGTAATCTGCACTGGAAGTAATATTAATGTTTTCTACTATGGAGATTCGGTTTGAATATGTATGTGATATAGTTATGAAAAGATGATCAGTTTTTCTTGATTTGTCTCAGGTTCGATTTTTATTTGTGGTAAGAAGATAAATGTTTATCTTCACCATTAGGTCTAGTTTTTCCCTATCTGAAATTGAATTACATACTGCGCACGGACACACACACACACACACACACACACACACACACGTACGCACGCACGCACACACACAAACGCACACACACACACACACACACACACACACACACATACACACACACACACACACACTCTCTCACACACACACACACACACACACACACACACACACACACACACACACACACACACACACACACACACACACACACACACACACAACTACCACACATGAAGTTTCAGCTTCAATATCATTCAATTTGTATTCTCGGTGTGTTGTTTCTTAAACCAGCGTTCAAAACCCTGCCGTAAAAACACTTTCAGGCACCTCCAATCCTGTGCCGTATTCACACGCGTTTTCCTTAACGACCAGCAACATAAACCAGACAAAAGCATTCTCTCCCTGTGCCTAAAACTGAAGTGAATAAAATCCTTTACAGCTGGAACAGAAAGCCACTGGTATATAATACTCCGAGGTCTGCGTGGTCGTCCGTCCGCCATTCGTAAGCCGATCACGTTCTCCCTCTCCCTCTCGCTCCTACCCTCGGTGTCCGCGCAGGGCCTTCCCGGAGCGCGTCATCTGGTCGGGAGGGATTAACCACGGCCGTCGACGTCGAAGGTAACGAATTCGATGCGGGTGGAGGATTTGGTCGCGGAGAACAGATCATGAGATATTTAAATCATCTACGTTGTATGGTGCTGCTGGTGTACACACAAGAGAACTAAATAATAAGACGGATCCCTTCATTTGTTTGCAGATAGGGATCTTAGGTTATTCACTGAAGCATCTGATAGACACCCTTTTAATCCTCTGATTATGGTTATCCTGCGTTCGTTTAACGGTAATTAACGGTAATTATCAGAACGCCACAGAATATGAGCAAAGGATATTGAACGGAAAACGAAATATACCGCAGTAACAAAAGTAAAATAAACGAAAGTCTTAACCGTTGTTTTTTTCATTGCCAGTTTATATTAGTGTAAAATAGTCCTTATCACAATAAGGAATGGCTTGCATGGTCACGCAGCAAACGTGTTCTGTGATATCTGAAGCTGCTGGTGAAGAGTTGATGTTTCTTTTATAACACAATAAAGATTGGTTTCAACGCTCGCCTGTATTGGTGTTCAACCAACAAGCATTTTGTTGGTTGTTTAGTGATAGTGGAATATAGACG
>NC_061829.1:34933416-34935916 GCF_019202785.1 Penaeus chinensis | reverse complement strand
AGGACAGTTAACACAATTTCAACAGTACAATATACTGTGTAATCTAATCGAACTCTATTAACCTTCCTATTGTGCATCCATTACAAGTTTAAACAACTTTTAACATCGATAAATATGTTATATTTTCGGGTAAGCGTACGTAAGTGTAATTCTATTTTCGAAACATCCTGGACATGCTAAATGGCAAATGGCACTGTACTCTGTAATATTATTTTGGCCATCTATTGTCGATTCCAAGTATAATCGGGCAACTTGGAGCATCCAATACATCATTATCCATCTATGGCAACGGCAGTGATAATTAAGCATAATGAGGCTTCTAGATTCTTAGTTAACCTTCCTTTATCTGTAATGGCAGTAAACATTTTTAACACATAATAGTATTCATATCGTTTGGTTGTTGATTAGAGCATGTATTCAAAACAGTGTGATAAAGAACAGATTTAACCACTGTTATAATAATTTAACATTAACTGGAAAATTTTGACTGTTAAACAAAATAATAGATAATAAACAATGACAATATATATGTATATGCAAACTTAACACAGACCGGCTTAACTGTTTTGTAAATGAAAAATACTCTTAAAAATGCAATTAAAAGTTTGAAAGGTGCAACCCTTGAAGTCAGCTGATAAGAAAGAAATCTAAGCAATGCCATCTTCATGTTCCTTTGACCGAAAGTATTTGCATTTGTTTTCGTTCTCTGGAGACGCTGCAATACTTCGCATGGTACACTGTGTCTATAAGCAGGAGAGAAAATAATGTGTTTGTGATTTTTAAACAGTTATCGGAACTGCAATATTTCACACACAATAATGATAGTGATAATAACAATAAAGATAATAACACTAATAATCATAATGATAATAATAATAATGATAATAATCATAATGATAAGTATTATAATAATACAAATATTGTAGTGATATGCACAGGTATAAATCAATGACTCATTGGTTTTAGATTCACTATGTAGCATTGAAGATAAATGGTTCACGAGGCGTAGACAGATTCATGAGAGATATATTACCGATCAGTGCTGTTTGGGAATGGAAGATATTATGACGACGCTTTGAAACTGCTTTATACATTTGATGATTCTTTACTAAAAGTGTTTTACCTGGAAATTATGGTAGATATGTAACAAAAGTTTTAGCCTAGGAATGGTGATTCAGAAGGAAGCTATAACAACCAGTTAAACAGTTATTTTGGATACTGACCAGAAATAGTAACGACGTTATGCCACCGTCAATCAATTAAAAACACATTAATGACATATAGCAGTTTAACGGTCTCATTAGACTGCTTTTATTTATAAGTATGTTATGGAAGGGTTAGATATTACACGACTACTTAACCTATAGGTAACGGCCTAAATCTAATTAGCCGCTCATGTTTGGATTGTAACTTTTATGTTTATTATCTACTGTTTTGTATAAAAGTCAAAACATTACATGTAATGTTAAACAATTTTACCAGTGGATATATCTATTCTTTATAGCAGCGTTATCTACTGTATACTAATTAATATGATTTTGATTACGCGCTCTGATCAATAGCAAAGCGAAAAAATACTTATCTCTTGATATTTTTCACTGCCAACGCAGATAAACAGAGGTTACCTGAGGAATTTAGAATCCTCATTATGTTTGCCCTTTTCCTTCCATGACAGGTCAAAGGTCATCGCGGTAAAGATATACCCTTGTTTACACTAACGCTCCTTTCACTACATTTGCATCTGATAGGTACCAGGTTTGCTGCCATACCACCGAAAATCGTCTGCTTTAAGAAAAACCGTCAGCGATCTGTGGCGGAGGGGGAACCACTGACGTTACGCTCGTCGAGTTATCTCTTTAATCTGGACACAATGACAGGTGTTCTCTAGCGACACACCTACAATACCTCGACTTCTGCGACACATATTTTAAAAAATCTATTAACATGTTATAAATTATACACGTACAGTAATTGCACCCTCCTAAAAATGTACAAAATGCTGCGAATCAGTGCATGAAAAGGTTTACCAAATGAATGGGAAAATGTATTACCGGGTAAGTGAAATATTCAAGAGTAGGCCCTTATTTCCGTAATATAACCATATCATCATCATTCTTATCACCATTTTAAGAATATTTTGTTCTATCTGGGCATGTTTTCAAACAGAAACGGTTTCCCCAGGGTTTCTAACAAGCAAAGAATAAAATTAAGAGGCTAGAAATAATAACTGCAGTATATGATGGGGCAATCACTTAACACTAGTGTGTTGCGACGCACGGGCTGAAAACCCCTGTTTAAAAAAAAAAATAAAAAAAATAAATGAGTAACAGCACAAGGAAAATATATATAGTCCCTACTTCCTACTTATACAAAAAAGAAGAAAAAAAAATGAATGGAAACGATAGGTGTGTAAGGATTATCCATCAGATTATTGTATATATAGGCCATTGAATCCTCCGCGCGAAGCTGCTTCGAATCCCTAATAACAGAATTTGGTTCG
>NC_061829.1:34925916-34930916 GCF_019202785.1 Penaeus chinensis | reverse complement strand
TTGTATCCCTTTGACATATCACCCTCTCCCTCCTCCCCCTCTCTTATACAGCTCCCCTAGTACCTTCCTTCTCATCTTCTCCTCTCTCCTGTGCCTCACCTTGTGACGGCCTCCTCTCCCCCCTCTCCCTTTCCTCCTCCCTTTGTGGTGTCTTCTTCCCCACCCCTCTCCTCCTTCCCTCTTCCTCATCTCCTCCGTCTTTGGCGTCCTCTTCCCAACCCCCTCTCCTCCTCCCTTTGTAGCGTCCTCTTCCCCCGCCCCCTCTCCTCATTCCTTCTCCCTCTCCTCCTTCTCTTTCCCTCTCCTTCATCGACAACATGGCGTCGTGATGTGGGTGAAAGATGCAAATAGTTTCGGCGTCCCTTTGAGCCAGCGAGAACATGGATGATGCTTTCACTTAACCACAGAAGAAGGAATATGACCTCAGGTGAGAGCAAGAGAATGTCTTCAGAGTGGATCTTGGACTGCTTGACATGTCGCTTGCTTTCGTGCGTGTTTGTTGGTCACGTGGATGACAGGATGAAGACTTTATTAAACTATGACAGTATTCTTGAAGATCGTTCTCTACGCTTTCAGCTTCATATTACCCATCATCAATTTATCTTCTGGCTATCTACAAACAAAAGCTTTCGCACGTTTCGACGAAGATCCACAGTAAACATTCCCTCCCCGTTACTAAAAACGAAGCGAAAAGAAAAGAAAGGAGAAAATGGGACTACCACCACAAACACGTCTGTAATTGCTGAAATGTAAAGATTTCAATTGCCAGTTAGCATGGATATTCTTTCTCCTCGTTTCGTCAGATTTCAGGAACGTTTCTGCAGTTTGGGTAACATTCCTGTATGAGTTTGTAGTCCTTGTGTTCCACTATGCTTTCCGCCGTCTTGTTGATCTGATATTCACAGGTATTTCTCATTATTCGTCATTTCATTCATAGTACCATCTCTTTGCACAGTCACGATTTTCCCGATAATGCCATCCGTTCACGCGTTCGTCTATTGACTCTTCTTCTGTTCACATTTATAAAGTGTTCAGTCATACGCAAAAATAGACACACAATCCTACGAATAATTGAAATCTTGTAAGGCATATAGACCCTTTATTATCTACATATACAATAACACAAGAGAAGACAAAGAAAAACAGTTGTTAATTGCGTACTTCGTTAGTCATGTGTCTTTGCAGAAGAGGGTTGTTTCGCTCATCGTTATATGAGCTACGGGATGTTTCTGTTTATTAACACAATGCATTCCCCTTTAAGTGTGTAAGTTAACGATGCTGTTTCTAATTCCAAATTAATTCAGACCAATTAAATTTCCCTATCGGGTAATATTCTAACTGATACCTGCAACCACGTCTCTAATCCATGACTTCAAATCATAACTTAAGAGACCAACCAGTCAGTCGCAAGGAAGTCCCTGTTGACAAATCACATGCAATAAGACTACACACAGCACCACAACGAGCGTATACTTCTTAGCCCCTTAAAAAAAAAGATTTTTTAAGTCACAATAATCTGTTAACGGCACGATGATGGACTTGCCGATTACGTGTTCCTTTCCGATAATTCCTCAGGGTTTCCAGCTTTTTGCCTTCGGAGTGAGCCATAAATAGGGGGAAGATTAACGGTTAGCTGCGGGTTGTTGCGGCCTCGTGGATAAAAGGCGATAAAGGAATGCAATATTTATTTAAATCACTAGTGTAGATTGGACGGAAAGATCCTAGATAATTCATCGACGAGGGAAAAATCATTAATTAATCCGGTAAGTGATTTCAATTCCATCGGCGAGGGAGGGATCCAAGATTAAAGCTCTTCCGCCGCCGCTTACCACGCCCCACAAATAACTATTACTGCGGCTTCGTGGCGATTCGCGGAAGAAAACCTGTTATTTACAACCACCTCTGGAGGGCCTGGCACGTGGCAGCGTTTAATGTGAAACGTGATCCAATCGGCGAAATTGCTCATGCCGTTTTTTAAAGCTAGATTTTTTTTTGCCATTGATAACGAAATATCCGTGGGCTGATGCGCTATTCCGTGTGATGATATATCTGCTTATCTATCTATTTGTCTCTCTCTCTCTCTCTCTCTCACACACACACACACACACACACACACACACACACACACACACACACACACACACACACACACACACACACACACACACACATATATATATAGATACATGGGTAGGTAAATAGATAGATAATTTGATAGCTAACTAAATAGATGCAGTCATTTCTGAGTTGTGAGACATTTCCGCGTGCCTGGATCCGCGGTGCTTCTCTATTCCATTCGTTTCACAGAAGCCGTAACCGTTCGAACTCCTAAGCTTTTAATCGAACAACCTGCTGACTGGCCTTTGTCTGCCTTCTGTTCAGCTGAGAGGTCAAGATGCTATTAACTCGGCGATCCTTCCCTGACCTTTGCCGGAATAGCTTGTGTTCACAACGAGAGAAAATAAAAGAGTGACTTCTCTTTTTCGAAAAAAAGTAGGATATGATTAGCAGTTTCTTAAATCTTTCGACTGGTTAGATAAGACAGACAGACAGCCATTCTATCTTTTGTGTTCCTTAATGAAGATGCAGTTACTCACTGGTTAGTGCAAATATGGAGTCTCGGAGAGCTACCTGGCAACCGGCTGCCCACGAAATCTTGCGTGAGATCATCGTCGGCGGAGATTTCGATGTAATAGGCAGCGGGCCAGGGGGTGGTGTCAGTCACGTCGGTGGGATGTGCACAAGATGGGTTATATGTTCGCAACCTGTGCAATGTTTGGATGTTGCAACGGTTGGGTTACAGGTGTTAGTGTGTGTAAATATCATGTTCCGTTAGAAATATACTCGCATTTGTTTAAAGGTTTGCATGTTGCTCCGTTTGAGTTTGGCTGTTGGTACGTAAGGATTTGAGTTCTGTCTGTCCTTTGTGCGCGAGCTAGCTAATATACTCATAATATACTCATAACTTGTTAAGTTTTTGGAAATTGTTTCGACGTTTTGCACTTCAAATGCTTTATTCATTCTGGCCAAAAAATGGTAATAATTGCAAGATGGTAGATCGGGATTTGAAAACGGAAAATTCTCGTTTTTTACCGGTTTGGCGGATAAATAGTTGTTGACATAAACGATTAATTATTTATCATTATGGATTGCCTAGTTATAACCAGCCACCGTGCTTTGTATTAGCAATTCGATTCGTATTTGCATGTTCTTAGTTCAGGTTAATTCATTTCAGTATCGTTTTGAAAAGGTTTGATTGGTAACGAGACAGGCCTTCGGCATTGAGGGTGTCTACTTCTGATTGTATGTTTGTTGCGGAGGAATTCCAGGTGAGCGGAAGACCTACGGTATAAGTGGAATTTACTTTCTACATTCCTTCATGTGTGTGTTTGTTGTGTCGAAAGATGAGATTAGACATATTCTCTGTACGCTTGCATGTACAAATTATATGTACCCAACTGTACGTGTGTATGCATATAAATCTGTGTAATCAACTATGTATAAATGGACGTAACTATGCATGCGTCTTCCTTTGTGCAATGCACACAAACCCACACATATCCTCGCAGACATACCCGCGCACTCTCCCCTCCTTTTATCAAACTCTCTCTCACACACACACACACACGCACACACACACACACACACACACACACACACATACACACACACACACACACACACACACATATATATTGTATCTTTCTATCTATCTATATCTGTGATTATGTGTATATGCACATAAGTTACAATCATTATTACAATATTCTTATAATTTGTTTATCACAAATAGTTGCACTACTTCCACAGTCATTATGAATGTACTTTGTTGTTAATAATTAGTATTGTCTTTACTATTATTTGCATTATGATCATTCTTATTATCGTTATTACACTGTTATTATCGTTGTTGTTTTTGGTATCCTTATTATTTTTACTGTTATTGCTGTTGTAGTTATTAATTATAATATTTCTTCATCAGCTTCTTTTTTTTCTTGCAACTATTATAATTGTTGATCTTGTTGATATCATTCTAATTATTCTTACTTTAACAATTACTTTTATTATTATCTTTGTTTCCAACATCGCTATATTATTCTTAATACCAAAATTGTCATATTATTATGGTTAATTTTAATGGTTTTATCAATATGTCATTATCATGGTAATTGCCATTGTCATAACCGTTTTTTTATCATTTTATTAGCATTATCATAATTACCATTCTTATCATTATAGATAACTATCTTCATTATCATCTATCATTATTCCATAACATATGCATGATCTGGAATATATTTTACCTTTATCCTCACTTTTTCTTATTTATTCAGATCGCGCTGTTTATTTTATTTATTCATCTTATTTTTTTCTTTTTGCGGTGTTCCTTAGGGATATTTAGATATTTCGTTTTGTGATGACCTGTCATTATTTTTAATTTTTTAACTGATAAACGATTCTAAGGGTTCGCACAAGCTTGCAGTAATTATGCATTTTTAGGTTTTTGGTCAAGGCAGTTATCATTTGTTTATCATTTGTCATTTATCATGTATTTTATGCTAAATTGCGAATAATCATTCCTCCCATTAGTATCATCTCTCTGCCGCCATTTTGCTTTTATTTGTTTATGGAAGAGGGAGGTAACACTTTCCTCAGTTTTCCTGTTCCCTCCTTCTAAAAATCTAAACTTAGAACCTTAACCAACGACCTAAACCTACAATCTAAGCCTACAGTCTAATATTAAAACCTAAACCTATAATCTAAACTTGCTATTTCAGCAGACTCAAGCCTAAACTTTACACCTAAACTTATGAACTAGACTCACACCTAAACCAACGTCCTAAACTTTACACCTAAACCTACGTCCTAAGCTTTACATCTAAATTACGTGTTCAGCTTTACACCTAAACCTACGACCTAAACTTTACACCTAAACCTACGACCTAAGCTTTACACCTAAACCTACGACCTAAACTTTACACCTAAACCTGCATTCTAAG
>NC_061829.1:34878416-34880916 GCF_019202785.1 Penaeus chinensis | reverse complement strand
ACCAAGAAAGATATAAAGAAAACCAACAGATTCCAATTTATTTTTATTACATATAGATGACAATGTCTCCCCTTTTATCACACTAAAAACATCATTCTTGGGTCTGGCCATGATATCCCCATATCTGCCACCCATAAAACCACAACGACCCTAAAGAGTAAAAAATAAGTAGATAAATAAATAAAAATAATAAAAATAAAAGCCCTGTGAGCAAGACGGAGGGCAAGCTAAGCTCATGTGCCCAAGCTGCACGCTGTCTTCGAGAGTCTTCTGGAGGGTATTTAGGCCTTCGGTCCTCCCATGGACGAGGTAACAATCGTTTGGGCTGGGCAGCGAGTGGTGCCCTTCTGAGCCTCCCCCTCTCACGGGCGCATGATGTCGGTACATATGCAGAAACACATGTCTTCAAGGATCTGATACTGCCAGTTCTACACAAGAGAAACCTAGATGCTGTCTAGTGCCTTGGAGTCTCGTCTTAATGCCTTTTGTAACAAGTGCTTATGCAGGATCATGGGGTACAACTTGCAGGACCATGTGTCCAACCGATGGCTACACCGTGAGACCGGCATGGGACCTGTTACTTGCATAACACAGGCACTAGCTTGTTTCCCTGTGGATAACCCTGCCAATCATAACCCTGCCAATCAATCCTGAGTGGACGAGTCATGGCTTGACAGCTCGATCGGAACTGTCGCTAGGAGCTAGAGATGGGCCTCGGGCCTTGGCATTAGCCCTGATGATGATGATGGTAATATATATATGCACTGTTCACACAAAACATGTAAATGTTTGTAACATTTTTGATGATAATGATAAACAATATCAATTATGATACCACTATTTAAATCTTTTTGTAATAATATTCACATTAAAAATTATAGAAATATAATCTTATTCATAACAATTATCACAATTCCTACAATGTCTCAGTCTCCGTTGTTTCTGTGGTGGACTCTTTCAGGTCCTCGTACTCACGGAATTTCTGAATCGTCTGTGAAAAAATGAACAAAGAAATAAACAAGAAGACATTCAATTAAGTACAACATTATATTCACCACCATCACACGAACAAATCTATAACCTTTAAAGAAGAGAGTAATATTTACCTTTTCCGGAACGACATCTAGATTCGGCGGCAGTGCTGCTTTTAGGGGCAAGAGAGGGATATGCCCAAACACTCGGACTTTGTAGATGAGGTAATCCAGCATGTAGAGTTCTTCTACTGACAGCTTGTGGAAACTGATGAGCGTGTTTGAGCAGCAGTCGTATGGGTTGTCCCCCTGTTGGAAAGGAGGGAGAAGAGTGTTAGATGATAAGGGGTTGTATCTTTTATGCTGGTAGAATTATCACGAGCTTCACCTACTGCAGACATCCTATACCCACACCTTTAATTATTAAACACACATTGACGCTTGCTCACTGATCCCCTCATGGAGTTACTGATTACGCTTGATCCAAAGGAAAAATCAACTGTCTCTGTGATTACCATGTGATGAGCAGGAGATGGAGGTTGGGTCATCTGTTACGGGTTTTCTGCATACCAGAGTTATACCCACTTCACAGATGACTGAAGAGGGGCAATAGGCTATGCTATGGCAAATCATAGAGTGTTTACAGTGCCCCCTTGTTCTATTGCCGATTAGTGGCTTTTGAGCTCATTCCCGCTCACGTCACCTAGCCAACCTTTAGCGTTCACCTTCATTAGCGCGCGCGCACACGCACACACACACACACACACACACACACACACACACACACACACACACACACACACACACACTCACACATACACACACACACACACACACACACACACACACACACACACACACACACACACACGCAATTCACTTAGTGGTTTAACATTCAACCTAATCATCTATCTTTTCTTGCTTCCTCACTGACATCCATTAGTCTCGCTAAATCACTTTACTACTCACTCACACACACTCAAATGCTAATTCACTCAAATCACCTAAACTCACTCATTCTTTGTGCCACCAGATCATTGCATACTCATTTTCCTCACCCAAACACCCACCTCACCCATCCAGCCAGCCGTCCATCCACACTTGAATAACCCATTCACCTAATCATGTATTTAACCACTGACCATTACTCATCCTCTCATTTACTCGCACTCACTCACACACACTTGAGTTGACCCACATTCATCATGCACTCCATCTCGAAACGCCCAAATCCCCCATCTGTTCACTCTCTCACACGGACACCTACTTGGGTAATAGGGTAGCGTGAGTGCTTCGTTCTCCCAAGTGGTTCCTTCATTACTGTCGCCGGGTGTCGCTGCCAGAACCTTCCTTGGCCGAGGGTGTCTCTCGTGTCGCCAATCTTGACGCCAACTTTTTGTAGACAGTTGCCTTTAGAGTTGGTGTAAAAGAAACGTATATTAGGTGATAACATTAAGCACTATAAGGATAATTATAATGATACCCTCAATTTACCTCTTCAAATGGTGCGTGTACAAACAGTATGGAAA
>NC_061829.1:34860916-34863416 GCF_019202785.1 Penaeus chinensis | reverse complement strand
ACACGGAATATGACATCATCTAATCACAAACTGACTTTCATCTACAGCCTGGCTACTCAAGATAGTTTTTTTTTTTCACTTTTTTTTTCACTTATAAATGCTTAAAATGGGGTTGTGCCTTGGTGGATCTTCTAAACCTGAGAGTACCATACAAGTACCTCGATATGTGCATTTACTAATAATAGCCGATAGCTGGGGTTAAATTCCCCTCTCTCTCTCTCTCTTTTTTTTTTTTTTTTTTTTTTTTTTTTTTTTTTTTTTTTTTTTTTACTCATCTTACCTTTGAATCATGGTCTGTCTTTAGTTAGATTTTTGTTGGTTTTACTCGGGGTAAAGGATGGTAGAGCAGCTCCTCCCTCGCCCCACCCCCTTCTTAGTGAAATTCCTCTTGTTCCTACCTTGTCTGGCCCGTTTTTATCTGGCTAGAAAACACTATATTTCCCCACTTCTTCCCGACATGCAAACGCACAGTGAAAATCCACCTTGGACCACAAGATAATGTCGAAATGATTTTGTACTGTATTCTAAAGTATGGGAATTTCAAAGAAACTTGGTGGCATTTTTTCCACTTGGCAGTATAACTTCTTGGAACCACACGGCTGTTTGATAATTGCACCTCCCTTCACAACCCATTTGACTATGACTTTATGTGTGTATGAATTAATAAATTAATGAATATGTGTGTGTGTGTGTGTGTGTGTGTGTGTGTGTGTGTGTGTGTGTGTGTGTGTGTGTGTGTGTGTGTGTGTGTGTGTGTGTGTGTGTGTGTGTGTGTGTGTGTGTGTGTGTGTGTGTGTGTGTGTGTAAATTGTAAACTATCGCTTGTCTTCCATCGCGTCACTTTCCCTGGCCACACTGCCGATGTTATTACGTGTTGCCTAAAGTTCGACTCCACCTACATTCCTTGGAACCGCATTGATTTTAGTTTTGAGTTCTATTAAATGCTTAAGCACTCTTTTTCTTATAGTATGTAGAACTTAAATATACATTTTCGTAATATTCTTTTGACCATACAAACAACAAAACAGTATCTATTTGAGATGCGTCCTATCTCATTCGTCCTGGAACCCTTTTGGAGGTCTGAAGATGCCGAAGGCTAAAGCATAAATGATATAATAAAAACGGTATTGACTGTTGTTGCCTGTGCATGGCCTATCGAAATGTGTTAATTAAAAGCGTAGGCATACGAAAGATAAACCTAAACCTTGCTCTTCTAAGCCATGACCCTATTGATAGGAAAGCATTTTAATATTAAACCGTATACTTTGTGTTATTGTCTATGATAAGGGTGTATATTTTCAACATGAATATTTTGTTGTTAGAGCATGATAATCTAGTGAAAATGTTCAGCGTGTTTTCCCATATTACTTACTTGTGAGATATAATTCTTAGGATCACATCGTAGACATATGGAATATTTTATATTATATCGCATTACATATCCCGATAACAAATGGAAATTGAAATAAATATATGTATATGTACATCACACACACACACACACACACACACACACACACACACACACACACATACACACACACACATGTATACATATATATACACACATACACACACATATATTTATATATACACACACATATATAGTACATATATATATATATACACAGTATATATGTATATACACACCTATGTACACACACACACAAACACACACACACACACACACACACACACACACACCTCACTCACTTATACACACACACGCGCATGCAAATTTAACCTAACACTTAGTGCAATAATATCCTCATCAACATCATCATCATTATTAAATAATGCATCATACAATTGCTTATATAATGACTCCGCCTACCAAAAAAAGGGTCATAGGGAAACGTAGCGCGGTAAAGAGTGTTTCTACCTGTTTCTCATCTTTCTTATTCTCCGGTCTATCGGGTCACTGCTCAATGAGGTGTGTGCTGGCTGATTTCCCCCAACACCTGTGGAGTTTAGGAATTGATATGGGCCCCCGATGTGTCCGCACTGATAGCAATGCAAGGTGCATTTATGTGAAAATTGGTTATATACAAACTGCAGTTAATAATCAGGTTTTGAATCAGAAAAAAATACATTCCTCTTTGGGCAAAGTAAATTAGTGCAAACATGCATAATATCCCGCAAGAGTAAGTGGTGAATCACATCGCAGGAGGCGAGTCACGGTCAGAAAATCAAAGAAAAGCCAGGACATAACGCCATCCTCACCTCGCCGACTAGCAACTGGGTGATAATTAGGCACTTTTCGTCTTAATGAGATTCAACAATGTCTTCCTAATAAAAAGAATATATATATGGATTAATTAGCATCTTTTAACAATAGGTCTGTAGTTTCCAACAATCCCTTTCACTTGCGTTTCTAGGAGAGCAACAAGATACTTTCTAACAGTAATAGGTTTTAGGAGTAAAGTGCTAAATAATAATGATACTTGAACATTTAATTAAGAAATCAACTAAATTTTGTAAATGTCTCACAGAAAACGAA
>NC_061829.1:34848416-34855916 GCF_019202785.1 Penaeus chinensis | reverse complement strand
TACAATTAATTAATAAAACAAGAAATAACAGCAATAAGATAATCTCAAAACCACAATAAAATGCTCTTAAAACGAACTAAAAAAAAATCACTCTAAATCCTCCAAGGTTAAAATACACGGAGAAATCTAAGAACGATAATAAAACGAACTCAAAAAACTGTAAAACAAGGTCACGAAATCCTCAAAACTAAAAATGCATGTAAAAGACAGAAAGAAAGAAAGAAAAGAAAAAATCCGCAAAAAAATCACATCGCCTCAGGAACTTAAGCAAAGGAACAAAGATTCTTACCACTTTACATCTCGCATCCTTACGACTACAAACAAATCAAAGAATCATCTCTCTACTTCCTATACCGGGTCACACGAACTGCTCTCCTCTCCTGAAATAGCCGCTTGGTAAATTCCATTCCATTGCCCCATTCGTCCTCCATTCTAGATTCACTACACAAGCCCTCCTCTGCTATTGGAGCCAAATTACCTACATACATGAATAGTGTGGGAGGACTCCGTTAACAGCAACATCGTGGTCCGTGGCGATCAAGTGTTCAGAATGCTTATCTTGAATTCTACAAGTTAATCGCTTGCACGTATAATGGACGTGGGAATTATATCGTTTAAATGTTTATAATGAGCACTTGTTATCATAATGATATTAAAACATTATATGTAAGTGTGCCATGGAGACATCATTATTCCAACTGTCCGATAAAATTAACAAGTGATTCTTTCATATCTGTGTATGTCTAGTAAAAGTGGACGGAAAGAAAAGTAGAAGAAAGGAAAATAGGAAGAAGGAAGAAGAAAAATAGGGGGTAATTATTGTATATATATTTTTTTTGTGCCCTGTATAATTTTTATAAACCGGAAATGCAAATTGTTACTATAAGGTTTTATGATAAGATTTTATCCATATACTTACAGAATAACCTTTACTAAATCCGAAATTTTAATTGGATTATACTTTTCTATCTTTGTCATTTTTAATGCATTTTTTCCTTCTTGCTGTCATTAATTATAGTTATCAACCATTTTCATTATTATTATTATTACTATTATTATCATTGTCATCATTATCATCATCATTATTACTACCTTGGTATTTTTTTATAGGTACCCCATTGTCACTTTTAATTTGTTTTTTTCTTCTTGCCGTTATTAATTATAGTTATCAACCATTATTATTAGTATTATTACTATTATTATCATTGTCATCATTATTATCATCATTATCACTACCAAGGTATTTTTTAATATATATCCCCATTGTCATTTTTAATACATTATTTTTCCTCTTGCCGTCATTGATTATAGTTATCAACCATTATTATTATTATTATTACCATTATTATCATTGTCATCATTGTCATCATTATTATCATCATTATCACTACCAAGGTATTTTTAATAGGTATCCCCTCTCTGTTTTGATGAAAATGCTAGCTGGCAATATCTAAGCTAACCCCCGCCTCTTCACCTATTTTCGCCTTTTTCTTGGTTTCGTTTTCAATTATTTTCTATACATTGTTATTACTGACCAGATTGAGTGTCAAAAGGGGGCGGAGCTAATCCCAGACAGCCAATGGGAGTGCTCTAAGGGAAACAAATAATTTAATTTTCGGCTTCATAAGGCTAAATGAAGTGGAACTAACTGGTTATATATACACCTCTGGTAGTAGTTGTAGTAGTACCAGTGATATTAGTAGTAGTTGTTGTTGTAGTAGTTGTAGTTGTAGTTGTAGCAGCACCAGTAACTAGCACTGGTTTATGGAAGGCCTGTGTCTAGTTTCTTGGAGAAACTGCTAGGGTTATTCTGTTAATTTGTGAATGCGACAAGTAAGGTGCAAAATGTTTATTGAATGTCTACTGTGTATATCAGATAGAACTACATATTTACGTAAATCTTGTAGAGTCTAAGAAAGGTAAACAAAATCTAGGTTTGATGGTTTGTCTTGTTCTAATAAAATTTGTAGAGGTGTAGTGTTTCTGTGCTTTTGTAGATCATTGACGTGTAAATTTCTATGCACACACACACACGCACACGCACACGCACACACTCACACTCACACACATACACACACACATATATATGAGTGTGTTTGTGTGTAATATAATATATAGTATATATATATACTTACTGGGAGTTGGAACTTTGTCCTCTACCAAAGACAACAATTTAACAGGTGTTATATGCACTTGCAGGTTTCACAAGTGTTCTCCGAGGTAATGCAACAATAGAAAGAGACGGCAACGTACAGAGATAAATTATATGTGACGGTGCGAGCCTAGTTTGGGTTCCACGCAGGGGTACCAATGCGTATAATTGTCGTCTGCTGTGCGACCTTTTCAAACGCGGGAACTGATAACCACTGACTAGCGAACAAAATGTAAACGTGGAATACACAACTTTCTTCTAATAACAGGTGTGACGTCACAGAGGCACCACATTGTATAAGCCGCTCAAATTACGTTTTATTTTCTTGTTTTTTTAAGACATTGTAGTATTATATTGGATTTTTCCCTCATCTATAAACCACCTTTTCTTGTTTAGTCCCCCATCAAGAATTATGGGTTTATTTGTCTATGCTTAGATAAAACTGTTAAGCGACCAATTGGCTGCGTGAAGAACGGGAATCAAGTATGAGTGCAATGCGTCCAATAAAGAAGATTTTTCTTAATATCATGTTTATTGTTTTTAACATCCATCATTAACAATATTATTTGTAGTAGGAGCAGCAGTAGCAGTAGTAGTATTACTTTCATTATCACTATGATTTTATAATCATTATTATAATCACGATCTACCACTATTTTTATTATTATTTATTATATTACTGCTGTTGTTACCTTCATTATCATTATTATTATCATCAATATCGTCATTATTATCATTATCTTTAATATTTAATTCTTTCCTCTTTCTCTCCCATTTCTTTTTCTCTTGTATTCCTCTCCTTCGCCATCTTTTCATTTTTCTTCTTCAGCTCCATATTCTTCACTTCCTCCTTCCCCATCTCTTTTTTCCCTCTTCTGCTCCTCCTCCCTATCCCTCTTCTCCTTTCTCCTCCCTTTCTTGCTTCTCCACCCTTTTCTTCTCAAGGAAATTATTTTCGTTTCGTGGACCTTGATGACGCTGGACAGGAATTTTACTCCTTTTCAAATTACTCACTTATATACAATACAGTAGCCTCAGGTCAGAGGGTTCTTCCCTTTTCAGTGAGTGTGAGGCTTCATGAGACACCAGTGAGTGTGAGGCTTCATTAGACATCAGTGAGTGTAAGGCTTCATTAGACATCAGTGAATGTGAGGATTCATTAGACATCAGTGAGTGTGAGGCTTCATGAGACATCAGTGAGTGTGAGGCTTCATGAGACATCGGTGAGTGTGAGGCTTCATGAGACATCGGTGAATGTGAGGCTTCATGAGACATCAGTGAGTGTGAGGCTTCAGAGACATCAGTGAGTGTGAGGCTTCATGAGACATCGGTGAGTGTGAAGCTTCATGAGACATCAGTGAGTGTGAGGCTTCATGAGACATCAATGAGTGTAAGGCTTCATGAGACATCAGTGAGTGTGAGGCTTCATGAGACATCGGTGAGTGTGAAGCTTCATGAGACATCAGTGAGTGTGAGGCTTCATGAGACATCAATGAGTGTAAGGTTTTAGAGACATCAGTAAGTGTGAGGCTTCAATTAGTAAGCTAACACAAACACCAATATTAACAATATCAATAGTGATAATAATCATGATAATGAATATAAAAATAATATTTAAAATATACACTTTATTCAACAACAAGATCTTCCATTATTTCACAGTAAAATAAATAAAACAAATTACTCCGTATCCTAGCCCGCAAACCAAAGCACCCTTTGTTCAAACAACAAATATACATAAATCTATACGTTGTCACATAAATGACTTTACGACTTACCACACCTAATATTGATACACTTGGTACAGCTCCTATAGGAAGGCAATAAACTTAATACGGGGTAATGGCGTAGAACCTTTACTCCTCACGAAAATATTCATACAAATCACAACCTTGGTAGGGAACCGATTTATGAAATTAACATTAATTATACCTGGAGAGATATTGCAGAATCAAGATAACACCAGTCTGATATGGTCAATTTCGTAATAAAACAAACGTGCATTCATATCTCAATATAAACAATACAGATTTACGAACGCGCTAGAATATTGCACAAGGGTCATAGAGAGAAATTGTTATATAAATGATGGATATGAAGATAACAAATTAAGATGGATAATTGGAAGTAAAATAAAAATAAAATTATATGATGCATAATAGGTTCAATGCATAATGAAACAACCTTTGTCTTCATTACATGTCATTCCATTCCAAGTTGTACTCATGGGGAATTTGAATGGCAAAATCCTACAACTTGGAATGATATTATTAATATCTCAATGTCAGACATAAAATCCGTCAATGGCGAAATCATTAACGGTGTCGTTGAAGTCTTCTAAATTCACTTAGCCTCCCTTTTACATAAGTAACGCCCCTGCTCACTACATACCTGTTTATCTATTCAAATACTCCCCCCATTCTTTCCACACACACACACACACACACACACACACACACACACACACAGATGTGATTGTGAGTGCATATATATATATATATATATATATATATATATGTATATATATATGTATAAATGCCCCGTTTATCAGCAGGAATATGGCATGGCAGTGTTTCATTATCATAGTAGATGAAATAGATTTTCGTACAATGTATGAATTACTACCAATATAGTCTTGCACCGGCACATTGAAATATCTCGACTTCCCTGCACGTTGCCGTCCTTCTACTTTGTTAGAATGGCTCAGAGAACACTTGCAAAACACAAAATTGCACATATTCCAAAGAAAGGTTTACTCAGCTGTTGCTCGCCAGTTAGGAGTCTCGACAGAGTACTTCAATTTTATTAACTACACTGTTACCATGTACATCAATTGCCCCATATGACAAAATGCGACAAAACTAGAACGAATGAGATATCATTCTATCGATGGATTTCTCTCATTCTCTACTATCCAAATTTATCGAAATTATGCCTCGGACCCTTTCCCCCCATTAGCGACAATCTTGGCCCCGATAGCAGGGGAGCACATGAAAGGTACCAGGGAAATTGCGGGGTAAGATATGAATGAAATACACAGAATCAGTCACAAGATTGTAAAATGCAAGGGGCTACCGTCCACAACCCCCGGCCAGGAAAGCAAAGAATCCTCCATGTATTCACGGCAGGGCAGAGCACACGACCGACATGCGGGAGGAAGCGCCCGACGCCAAGTCTGTCCAACGCCCTCTCTTGCCGTGAATGGGAGGATCGCAGGGCGCACAGTCCCTATATTAGACAATATAGTGATTAATTGTGTGTATATGATTCATATTTTACCCCGCAATATCGGGGCCAAGAGTGTGGGGTTGGGGGGGGGGGGGGCATAATTCCTATATATTGTACTAGAGGGAGAGATGAATCCATTCATCATCATCATTATACGGATAAATCATTAGATTGATCACCCGTAGCATCTTTAACAAACTGCCTCCATCCTCTTCTATCCTGCGCCTTCCTATATACATGTACCACTTAAGTTTGTAAGCTCTCTTATGTTGTCCTTGTATCTGTTTTTGGGTCTTCCTCTTTTGCGTTTCCCAAACACCATTCCACTTAATAAGTCTTTCCCTAGCCCATCTCGTCTTACAACATGCCCTAAAAATGCCAGTTTCCTTCTGTCAATGCAATTCAGCAGTCGATCGGTCGTTTTTATTTTAAGTTGTTCCAAAATGCTATCATTTGTTCAGTCCAGCTTACACGTAATAATCGACGGCAACTCCATAATTCAAAAGATGCTAGTCTCTTGCTGTCACTTTGCTTTACAACCTAACATTCAGAGCCATATGTTGCTATTGGGAAGACCAATGTGCTCAAGAGTCACTTCTTAGTCTTCAAGGAAAAGGACTTGTTTTTCCACGTGTGTGATAAAGCAACTACTGCATTTTTGACAATGCTTATCCTCTTTCTGATTTCTTTCAAGTCATCATATGTGTTTGTTATGGTTGCACCCAGGTAGTTGGAGTGGTTAATCTCTTCAACTGTTTCTCCGTTAACAAGTAATATTTCGTCACTTGGGGAATCAGTTTCAATTTTCATAACTTTAGTTTTATCTACATTCAGAAAAAGTCCAGCCTCTTCAC
Source organism: Penaeus chinensis (assembly GCF_019202785.1). Taxonomy (NCBI): domain Eukaryota; kingdom Metazoa; phylum Arthropoda; class Malacostraca; order Decapoda; family Penaeidae; genus Penaeus; species Penaeus chinensis. The sequence goes on along the minus strand of NC_061829.1, from coordinate 34,849,682 downwards.
TTTTCAATACTACTCTGCTGACTAACACTTGAAGCTCCTGCATTGACCCAGCAATCAAAACTACATCATCTGCGTATCTCAAGTTATTTACGGTACGTCCCCCAATTTTGAGAGTCCCTTCAAATTTATCAAGTGCTTCTCTCATGATTGCTTCAGCGTATATATTAAAAAGGTGAGGTGACATAATACAACCTTGTCTTACTCCCTGTCCAATGCTAAACCATTCCGTTAACCCATAAGCTGTTCTCACTGTTGCCTGTTGTTGTTTATAGAGAGAAATCCACCGATACCAAATTCGTCATGATTGGTTATGCGAAGGTATTGTAAAACATTACCACGGCCTGTACCAAGTCGTAAGTCGTAAAGCTATTTTGTGTATGCCTGGACTGGCATTATAATTATAGCGATTACCACTGAGAATTCTGCATAAACACAGCTCAGATGTTGTTGGGGATTGATCAATTTAGGATCTATGTGATGGAGTAACGTATATATTTGTGTATATTTATTGTACAGGTGCTGTATATAGACATATAGTGGTGGCCCTGTGTCTGGGTATATACATACATAAACACACAAAAAAGCGCGCCGACGCCTACACACACAAACAAACACACACACACACATACACACACACACACACACACACACACACACACACACACACACACACACAAACAATTGTAACACCTAAACAAAATAACAGCATGGGAACTGCTTGCAAGAAGTACGGGATGAATTAGCGTGTTCTAAGGCCATTGTCACAGTTGTAGACCTAGAGATAAGAAACATAAGGCTTCTCTGGTATGAGGCTAGGGTGATCACGAGATAAGGTCATTTTACAAGACTGTCCATTGTCTGGGATACATATCCAGAAAGGCCATCAATTAAGGTTTTGGGACGTAGGGTGATTCTGTAATCTCATACAATATAGATGGTTCATTACATAAGTGCACACCAGGTTTTCGGAAAGTTCTGTGCTCATCAATGTATATATGGTCACTATTATTATCTCAGTATGTGGATGTGCCACATCTATAGCCCAAACTTGCAAAACCTATTTTGTATTGTGGAGTGGAAAAGTAACATTTCAAGTAATGTGAAAAGAAACAATAATCTACCAATTTATTGCAACCACAAACAAAGTGAATGGCGCCATACAGACTTTGAAAAAAAAAAAAAAAAAGCTACAATAATAACAGATATATTTGTATTTCTTCTGTGCCATTCCTAGTACATTAGTACAGAGCTTTGGATAGATACTAG
>NC_061829.1:34818416-34828416 GCF_019202785.1 Penaeus chinensis | reverse complement strand
CAAGCAATGGGAACAACCTAAGTACTTTTATTTCTAATAAAGAAAATAATTGCATTGGCAATGGAATACTCAGTATTTGGCATCTACACACACACACACACATCTATATATGTGTGTGTGTGTGTACATATAAATATACAAATGAATGAATGAAAGATGGAATAATGCAATGCCGTTTTGATATAGATATATAACAATTCTCCCTAACCAGGCCTCAAACCTAGGTCACTCCAGGTATTAAACCGGAGGGCCAGTACTAAACCAACCAGAGAGAAACCGTAATCAGATGTACTGAGGCATATATATCATAGATGGAATAATGCAATGCTGCATTGATACAGATACATAACAATCCTTCCTCACCAGGAATAATGCGGCATTGAATTAATCCATCTTTCATATATATACACACCTCAGTACATCTGACTTCGGTTTAGAATTTCTAAATCAGTTTCCACCGAGTGCCCACGAGGAGAGTATGTAAAACCTCGCTGATCATTAGTCATGTATGAGTATGGAGCTAGTTAAATCCTAGTTTCACACTCCTTTTAGTGGGTCGTGTGGCATGGTTGGTTTAATACTGTCCCTCCGGTTTCATACCCAGAGTGGCCTAGGTTCGAGGCCGGGTCAGGGAGGATTGTTATATATCTATATCAATGCAGCATTGCATTATTCCATCTTTCATGGTTGGTTTAGGATTGGCCCTCCGCTTTCATACCTGGAGTGACTTAGGTTCGAGGCCTGGTCAAAGAGGATTATAGAAATGAATGAATATGATACACATATATTTGTGTGCTTATGTTTATGTATGTGCATGTGTGTCTGCATATATCTGCCACTGCTTGTGGATGTGGAAGTGGATGTATGTGTGGGTGTGCTTTTGCTCACTGGGGATTTCACCACCAAACCAATTCTGGATTCATTTCAAGAGGCTGTCTCGTCGTACAATAGTCCCATTTAATTGCTGCACGACTAACAGTACTCAAGGATCTGGCACTTGCGATGTGTCTCAGGCCTTGTGAAGTGCTTTTACTGGACATCGCAAAGTCTAGAAAGGGGCTTGTTTTAGCATAGCAACAGGATGCTCCCAACTAATTTTTTGCCACCTTCTTTGCCCACTAACATCCCTCCTCTCGAAGATAGAGGTCTTGCGATAGGCGGCTGAGGCGAGGCCTTACTACGCCTTACTACCATAACTGCAGTCCATCATTCTGGGGATTACTCACAAAAGCTAATCAAAGTTGTACAAAAGCCTCTTCTTTCTTAACGCTTACTTTTTTTCCACCGAAATTAAGTTCCTACAGCATGTATGGAAAATAAATAAATAAAACATATTGGAATAGGATTATCACACCCATATTAAGGTTATTTTTTTCAATTCAAATTGCAAGCTCAGTAAAGTCTTGGATAAAATCATGTACCTTTACAGTCAAAAGCAAAAGAAGTACAGATCAGCCATCTATTCGACATCAAGTCATCCATTGGTTTGAGACTTAGACATGTTAGGGAAAATTAAGTACACTTCCAGACGTTAACACAAACATTGAAACAGTAATATATATAGGTATACCACAACGGATTCTTAGATATATCTATAAGTTGTATACATCAATAACGAGCCACAAACAGAGCTAGCCTAGGTCGAAAACCACACTGCTGTGCCGGGTTTGTACAGCTCATATACCACCAGGGCCCAAAGAATCATGCACGATACTTGCTCACTAGTGCAAACATTTCATCAGAGCGCCATCGGACCAAGAGTGAGTCAAAATATGTATGGAGGGGACTAGCTGACGCAATCAATTCACCAGAGCGTCATCGGAACTAGAGTGAACGACCCTATATGAGTGTGTCTAAATGTGTATGGAGGTCACTAACCGACGCAATTAATTCACCAGAGCGCCATTGGAACTAGAGTGAACGAACCTATATGTGTATGGCTCAATAAGTGGCACAACCATTTCGTCAGAATGCCTTCGGAACTAGAGTGGAAAAATCGAATTGCACACTGATGCCGCACGTTCGAGTGACGGTCAACGATAAACATTTCAAACTTCACCAAAAAGTGATACTTTCACTATTGTTTCTCAAAAAAGTGAATCAGATACTTTGATGCATTACGGGAAATATATCGAAATAAAGTTATACATCTCTTTTGTATGGAAACATATCGCAATGGTTACTGATGTAAAATCATTTTGGAAATATGCCTTGAATACAGGTCTCCCTATTTCTGCTTTTCGAAATAAGATCGATTAAATATGTGTGTGTATGTGTGTGTGTGTGTGTGTGTGTGTGTGTGTGTGTGTGTGTGTGTGTGTGTGTGTGTGTGTGTGTGTGTGTGTGTGTGAACACACTCTCTCTCTCTTACTAAATTTCCGTATATATTGTAAACTTGATTGAAATGTAAAATGAGAATTGTTATGCAAACAATTATGATAGTTACTCCTCTCTGTAGACAACTTTATTTAATTAACTCATCACAGTTGCAGTTATCACATATTTTCGTTTCAGATGGCAGGAATTATGAAAATTTTATAAGAGGAATGCACAAAGGTATATCAGAACACCAAGATAGTCATCACCTCACAGACACCTGTAGTTTTTTCAAGGACGATTTCCGGACATGACGGGGAAAATGTGTAAAAAGAAATAAATTGTTATTGTGTGTGTGTATGCATGTGGTATTTACCTATGATATACCTCAAAATCCCGCACTTGGGTATTACGCATTATTTTCAGTAATAACCGTTGTTAGTATTGTGTTTCATTTAACACAAAGAACCGATCACTATTAACGGTATAGAGTAGTTATAATAACAGAAGCAAATACACTAGTTTACCTCTATAACATGAATGACACAGCTTATCCAGTTGCAAAATACGTATCCTAATTTTTGTCTTCGATAGCATTTTCGGGAACAAACTATTCCAGCATGTCTAATTTGTAATTGTAACTGCACACACTCCATCTCAAATATCCTTACTTCCGAAAGAAACCATAGTGGTTCCGCAGCGAGAGACTGATTCTCCTCAGCAGACGAAGGGAATTAAACTGAACTCGCTCATCCTCCTATGCATGCACCTGCACCACATGGAAATGAGGTAAGGTTGACAGCGACATAATTGGTACAATTACTTCGTTAAACGTCGAAAATATGTACTAGGTATATACTGACGATAGATGTTAGATGTTTTGATAATCCGTTGAACATGGTGTTGAACTTTAACTTTTGTTCATTTTCATAATAGTTTATAGAGATGCAGAGCTGTACTGACCACTTGTTCCCGAATCTTATCTCATTTACCAACATCTATCTAATCGACGAGTAGAAGTTGTGTTAATGAGGCTGAGAACCGGGCCGATGATGGCTTTAAATCACATTGTGAGGGATGCCAAGAGCCATTACCGGTCGCACATGTAATGAAAAGAAGGGCATCATTCTCAGAATAAAGAAGTATGTCCTTGTCTCCCCCATATACACTGAAAAATGTATTGGGGGAGGATTGTGACATAGGTGTTATTAGTTTTCTAAAGGAGACTAATATTTAAAAAAAAAGTAAAAAATGATTATGCATATTTATGTAATAATCATATACTTTTAAACTATAATATTTATGCTTTGTTTGTTAATCTAATATTTGCTTTATTCATTTTTTCAATTATTATTTTTAGAAGACATTATTTATTTAGAAATTTTTAAACGTTTTGAATATTTTAATATTTTAATCCTATATTCGCTCCTAATGACCTTAGCTGTTGAGGCGGCAGATAATTTAAAATAATTAGTTACTCAATCCATAAATAATAATTTACTCAATCCACATGAACACCAGCTATTTACAGCAGTAGCTGTATCATGCACCATGTAAAACAAACAACTGGCCTAAACACTAAAGTCTTCAACAGCAGATTGAGAGAGACAACATTTCGCGGGATGAGTGCATAGCTAAGAGAAATATATGATTTATGTAATTAACTGAACTTTTTATGTGATCAGTATTGTTATTGTTTGTCATACAGTACAAACCACTAATCTATCAGTAATTTTCCATTATACTAGGTGTGCATTTCTTTATCGCACGCGTAGCATTGAACATGGATATTTCTATTGCAACGTGGTCTATTTTCCACTTTAAACTATGATATCTCATAACATTAACATTAATATCTTAATACAGTGCTTAAGCCACGGTCAGACGATTCCTTGGTATGGTAATATGAGGTTATTTGCCCAGCTATCCATCGGGTCTGATACCTTCCATAACGGGGAAGGGACCGCCGTGTCGGTCTTTGACCCTCGATATACGTTAACCAAAAACTATGAAATAACAGTTACCAAACATATCATGAATTCCTAAAATGGTGTTTAGATAAACTTTTATACATACTTTCTGTAATTCATTTTGCATGGAAGTATGTATAGTTATCATAGTGTTTATTTACTCATTTTAACATCCATGGAACTCAATTGGCGAACGAAGTGAAACATTTCACCATCAGCGCAAAGTAGCTTATTTCCTCATTGACAATATTAGGACCAAATAGGAATCATGGTATACAATCAACAACTACAAGAACAAGATGCTGAAAAAAGATGATGGCTGACATGAGCAGACATCTACAACAGGAATATTCATTATTACACACGTTTCTGTTAATCTACTATCTAACCCCCAATCGCGTTGGTTGCTTCCTTCTACCTCTCACTCTTTGCAAGGGCAATAAAACAATGTGTCAAGCATAAAACTATTAACGTTATATCCAATTAGTTCTGCTTCCCTGGAGAGCGCTATGATGGGTATGTTAACCTCACGGGACTGGAAGCGTCCCACAGGATAGTGTGAACAGCCCTTCGATGTCACAGGACGAGAGCGTGGGACGGGTATGGGTTAAGCAGGGGACCAGCTGTTATAAAGGAGGAATGTGACCCGGCTTAAGTATGGCCACATTATATAGTCCTTATTACAACATATGTAACAACTATATGTGTTTATATATAATCTATATTGTTGAATTAGGGTAAATAAGGGTCTTGCTCACAACGATTTTCAGTCTCTCTTTGGAGAGCTATCCTCATAATGAATTGGGGAAGGACTTTGCCACCTGAGCACCGCTACACTGAAAAAAAAATGAAGCATTGTATGTCATTAATACTTTCACATTTCATCAATAAATAACGGCCAAAGTACTGATTTATATTTTATTCACTCTTATGTGCGTATCTGACTTGTGTCCGTCGACAAAGTTTTATAAATGTTGCACATAACACGAACTAGATTGCGATTTGCAGCACAGCCGCCAGGAAGGATAATACTTTTGGTGTATTGCTAAAACTAGACTTAAACCCCGTGTTTTAATGAAAAAAATCTCATGCCATGATATTTACTGATCACTACGGAAACGCACGCGCGCGCATATCCGCATTTTCACATATATTTACATATACATTTATATATATATATATATATATATATATATATATATATATATATATATATATACGTGTCTGTATGTGTGTATGTATATATATATGTATACATCCAAATATATACATATATATATGTATACATCCAAATATATACATATATTTATGTATACATCCAAATATATACATATATATGTCTATAAACATATACAGGTATATATACATATAAACATATATATACGTATATACAAATATATATAAATAATCAAATAAAATTATATATACATTCATATATATATATATAAATGTATCTATACATATATATACATACACACATATATATATATATATATATATATATATATATATATATATATACACACATACATACATACATACATACATTTATATATTACACACACATGCTCGTAACTTATATATATATATATATATATATATATATATATATATATATATATATTTATATATTGTAATGATAATCACATATACATGTATATAATAATGTGGATATAGATCTTGGGATACACCTTTCTAGGATTTTATACATCATTAAAATTTCCTTCAAAGAGGACTTGACTGAGTTGATTAATTCTCAACGCCCTGAAAGCTGTAGCATAAAGCACTATGACCGGTTTAGGCAAGATTCATTCATCTATGGTTTATATAAAACAAGAGCAAGACAGTTTGATGTCGTGACTGCAAGAATCAGGCTTGAATACAGATTGTATTGGCAGGTCAGTACAGTTTGTAATGTAGAAGAAATTAATTGTAAACTGTGTAATGAAGAATATAAGCGAACACCTGTACGTTATATCTCAGAGTGCCATGTGTTACAGCCTTTCAGACCACCTAGCATGAGGTACCGAGAACTATGTAACTACTTCATATCATCTGATGTCTTAGAAGATATACTTATGTTGTATCCTATATTTGGAATGTAGTATCACATAACCGTATATCAAATGTATTAATGCTTTTCCACGCCCAAGCTATATGCCGGCGTGGCAGATGAGTAGATAAAGGACTGTGCAATTTTCCTTGAACTGATAAAGTACTTATCATAACAATGTTATAGTCTAAAACTCAAATGTAATACCACTATGTAATGTTATGACCATGCATTAAATGTACCAGAGCATGCCCACGCCTGTGCAGTTAGTCAGGGTGGTAAATAAAGGACTAAACTAAAAACACATTTCTTTTCCGTCAGATAACCATAGCCTTTATTGTTTTCACTGCACAAAAGTCAGATGAGGCCAAGAGTAGTGAAACACATCCGGCAACACTGATCGAGAATCTCTTTATTTGCAGGAATGCCGATCCAGACATTGCCCGTGTGACCTAATACAAGATGCCAAAAGCAAAAGGAAAAAGGAGAAAGAAAAGAAAAGATACAGACACAAATATTAGAAAGTACACGTAAAGGTACATCATTGGCCAATGTGCAGGGACACTTGTAGTTAGTATAATAGTGTTGTAATTGCAATTATACTAAAATTACTTGTGATCATAAGTCTAGAAATTTTACTGTTACTGCTTGGCACTACATTTACATTGCAGAATCTCCATATAATAATAGCCGGCTATATTAAAATCACTATCTGTTTTAACCTTTATATTGCAGTTATGGTAATATAATACAGTTATACTGCTGCTATTTCTTGCAGTTATATTCATATTGTAATTAGTGCGATTATAGGTTCGTGACAATTTCAGTCTTTTATTACAGTTCCATGGTAGTCACTGCAGGCGATAACAGGTGTGTTGTAGTGACTACTTGTTCTTACAGTTCGATGGCTGGTACTGCATGTCTGAAGCATATGGCAGTTCCTACATGTAATAATATTTATATATATATGAAGTAAGTGCGCCTGACTATACATTACGGAAATTACAGTACTGCATCCATTTTCCGTTGCAGAATTCTGAAGAACAGACAATTATTAGTGCTTCAGTCAATCTGTCTGTGAAACCTCCAAACCAAATTAAAGTTTCAGGGTCTTACTCCTCTGAAATCAAAGTGACATACACTGATACAGTAGCTATTGAATTAGGGTTAAACAGTTGTGGACAGCAATGTTGCACTGTTCTCTTTGCATTATAAAGATATAATCAAAGCACGAGATGATTAGCAGAAAAAGGGAGGTTAATATGAATAAAAAAAAAAAAAAAAAAAAAAAAAACAGTGTGATAACTAACACTAGGGAATTACATTTAAAGAGACATTACTATAATGATAAGAAGGAAAGCTATAGGATCTGAATACACGACGAAGTAACAATCGTATTTATATCTCTTTATATGTACTTCCATCCATTCCTAGTGTACAAAATCCCCACTTTCTGTTCGCTTTCTCAGTTCGTTCTGTCTAGATATAGCATAAATGGAACGAGATTGATACCCTAACACAGGGTAGCAATCTGATGCGTTTTCAGACACTTTATATATTTCCTATTATATGAGTACACAGAATTCTTTTTCGTGTGAATCAAGAATTACTGTAGGAACTTTGCACTTCTGATATGCATGTAATCTGAGCTCGAAACTTCTCTAAGGACTTTCTAGCATCCATATCATACCGTAGTGCATTGGAACAAAACGTTTCTTAACAAGTGCCATGTTAAGAGTGATTCTCAACTTAGGATTCATCCAAAGATGTATTTGTTTGGACAAAATGTATCATGAATGTTCAATGCAAACTTTTCCACTTGTTCCATATCATCAAATAATAATAATAATAAAAACAATATAACCTCTCTATTATTTCTGCATGCTGAACGAAAGATTTTGCAATGTATGACTGCACTTGACAAGACTCAGCAAGAGAGTTAACAGAGAGATGCCGATAGTGAAGCCACCAACACCCCCCAGGTCGCTCAGCAGCTGAATAAACACATAAGCATCGAACTCTTCTATCATTTGTTTGTGTTCCTGGGTGACCTTCACCTTCCCACTCATCATTCTTCCTTTCCTTGACGAACGGATCTGCATACTGCCGATTCTCTTGTAAACATCTGTGGAAAAGTAACTCCTACTTAACTCAATGTCGTATGCTATAAACCTGGTTTGCTTGCATGTACTGTTGCATACACTTTTCCACTGGTTTCCAAAAAAGTGTGACTGGTGTTTCGATTCTGAATTGTCTTCAAGGAGAAAAGCTAGGAAACCTGAGCAGCCAGAGATATTAAAATTCTTATGCTCAGTTTGATGTAGAGTTGGGACTTCACAGTCGAAATAGTCTTTGACCATTTCATGGAGGCAGTTTGACATGCAAGAATTGTAATCGATACCATTTGCATTATGTGACTGAAATTCGTCAATCGTCTTGATACTGAGTGTTGATGGTGGTGCATAAGGAGTCACTCCATTTGCACTCCAAAATGGAATGTTATTTGATTCGTGAATTATGATATAGGCATCTTTGACAGATGGATCATAAACACTGAAACCCAATGCTTGAGATAGAATGGATTCTTCATTTTCATCAGCAGTGCATGTATAGCATTGTCCAAATGACGTCGAAAATTTTGCAGGGGAGTACTTTTTGTTTGAAACTCCCTCTAGAATCGTGATGCAGTTAAGACTGAAATCATGATTCCACATATTTCTCCAAATGACTGGGGTGACATTTTTACTCTGTGCAATATTCATAAGGCTCTCTATGTAGCCTTGCTTTTCTTGATAAGACATGGAAAATATGTTATTTGAAGTGTTATCTATATCATTGTACGATTCCAGAATAGTGAGGTTGAAGGGTGGCCACGGACAAAGGGTCAAGGCTGGCAAACTGGATGATGTCAGAGGAACGATTCTGTTGGCTGTCAATACAGGATTCTTGTAAAAAAACACATACACCTGCTGTAAGCAAATGGTCATTGCAAACACACCAACGGCAAGGGATATAAAGAACATTATAACTGATTTCAGGTGTTTCCTTTGTAAATGAAACTTTTTCAGTACCATCTCCGGAACGTCTAGAAGGCAATATCCGAAGTACAGGCCTATTATTCCACCAATATTACAAAAGAGTTGTATTGTATTTATTGACTTTACTTTTTCTATTCTGGGAAAGGGCCACCTAAAAGTATCGTTAATAGATCTTGATTCTCCCTCACATTTAGAAGCACAGATGTCATCATGTGCCAAAGCCGTCTTGTATGCTATAAAACCAGGCATATGATAAGCGAATGTGTTCATTTTTGTATTAGTGGTACTGCATGGTAGCATGTCATCAATTACCATATAGGGTAACAAATTAGGTTGCAGTTCATATATTTTACGTACAAGGCAGTTCTGTAAGCAGGTTCCGTAGCGGGAGGGTGGCTCAACTCGACACCCAAGAGAGCGACTCGCAAAATATCCTGCCACCCATTCCTCATTCCCAGTTTCTCCAGCGCATGTATCTAATTGTCCTTCCACGCAGAAACGCTGATCAAAGGATATTATATTCTGCTCTGCCTGGTGAACGTACAAGTACAAAAACGAGCATAAATGAACTGAACTAATCAAAAGAAATAAACAAGTAGCAGATTTTAGATATAGAGTTCGGA
>NC_061829.1:34803416-34810916 GCF_019202785.1 Penaeus chinensis | reverse complement strand
TTCAGCTTGCAACTACCATGGTACTTGTTATGCCCTCCCCAGCTATCGGGGCCGATATCGTAGCTGTGCTTAGTCTGCGAAGGAAATGAGGGCTAAATCCGTTGGAAACACACGACGGGAGCTTTCAGCCAAAAAAAAAAAAAAGAAAAAAAGAAAAAGAAAAATTGTTTTCACCCGGAAATCGGTGTTAGGCGTTGTTTCCAAATTTACCCAGGGCATACCTTTTTGTTTTTTCATCAATATACGTAATTGTAAACCATTTTTCAGGCTCTTTGCGGCGTTCTGTGACGTGTTGACAAAAAAAAGTAAAAAGAAAAAAAAAAAAAACGGACTGAAATCGTAAGTATATTATTATTCAATATATACGTGCTAAAATTTTACATTAGTTTATCTTAGCATCGAAGTGAAAACGATCCCACATACCAAAGAAAACGAAATATATTTTTAGATAACTATTATATTTTTAAAAATATCACCTCCTAATAGGGAAATGGTACTTTAGAGTATATGAAATTTTTAACCCTTACAAACATATTTCCTTTTAGACCCTAACAACATACATATTGTCACTGTTATCCTTGTTTAATTAAGTTATCAAATGTGCGTCTGTATGTGTGTGTGTACACAAACACACATACAGACACACACACACACACACACACACTTGCGTGCTGTAAAGTTTAAGGTTAATATTCATATATATATATACACATACGTGTGTGTGTGTGTGTGTGTGTGTGTGTGTGTGTGTGTGTGTGTGTGTGTGTGTGTGTGTGTGTGTGTGTGTGTGTGTGAGTGTGTGTGTGTTTGTACACACACACACAGATATACATACATATATTTATATATGTATATATACATGTATATATATATATATATATATATATATATATATATATATATATGTATATATATGCATACATACATACATAAACACATACACACAAATATATATATATATATACATATATATATATATATATATATATATATATATATATATAAGAAAAGGAAAAACTGATACAGTAAGAAATGAAACGTCACGTTAGAGTTTCATTTCTATTTGTGGCTGTTTTAACTTTTCATCTTTGTGTAAACGTTATGTGTTTTTGTTCATATATATATATATGTATATATATATACATGTATATATACATATATAAATATATGTATATGTATATGCGTATACATAGATACATACATACATATGTATATATATGTGTGTGTGTGTATATATATATATATATATATATATATATATATATATATATATATATATATATGTGTGTGTGTGTGTGTGTGTGTGTGTGTGTGTGTGTGTGTGTGCGTGTGTGCGTGTGCGCGTGCGTGTGAGTATGCGTGTAAGTGTGCGTGTGCCAGATATATGTTTCTCTGTGTATGTCAATAACGGTGACAAACCCTATTTTATTGTAAACTGGATGGTGTCATCGAACCAAGGCAGGTCTGATTGAAGTACCTATTTTTATTTACTTTCATTTTCTACTTATCACTGGTAGTGTTCTTATCATTGTTATTATTTTTGTTGTTGTCACCATCATTATAACTGTTATTATCATTATTACTGTTATTGTTATCATTATCAATATTATATTTATTAAGATTTTTAATATTACCCTTATTATTATTATTATCATTATTATAATTAATAATATTATCTTTATCAAATCTTATTATCATCCTAATTATTATTAGTATTCTCATGATTATCAATATCATTATTTGATTAGTATTTATTTTATTAGTATTATTATCATCACTGTTATTATTTCCTTATTATTATTACTATTATCATTATTGTTATCATTATCAACATTATTATTATTATCATTTTTATTATCATTATCATTATTATTATCATTATCATTATCATTATTATTCTCATTATCATTATTATCATAATTACCATTATTATCATTATCACTATTATTATTATCAATATGGTTACCATTATCACTATTATTATTATCAATATGGTTACCATTATCATTATTATTACTATTAATATTATTGATATTAGTTAATCATCATTACTATTAGTTATAATATTATTGTTATCATTGTTATTATTTAATTATCTTTATTATTGTTATTATATAATTACCATCATATTATTGTCATCATTATATATGTTTTTATAATTACTGTTATTATTAATACCGCTACTAATAACAATATGTTCTCATAGTATCCTTATTGTTACCGTTATCATTATTATCTTTATCTTTATTATCACTAATGGTAAATTTGCTATGTCTATTAATCTGACCGTCATTTCGCCTGAAGGTCTTAAATTGAAACACGAACAAATATAGTATATAATGATAACAATTGACATATAAAAAGTAATAAAAAAATGTTCTACTAACTTAATTTATCATTACTCTGAACAGACTATACAAACAGCCTTCAGAACCTGTTTCAGTTGAAGAAATCATTCATCTTCTATGAATCTTCACACCTTCCCCTCTGCCTTGTACTGGCCTTCCCGTAACGTATGACTAAAGAACGGCGGTACGGTATAATTAGCAATTTCCGAGCAGCTTGACGTTAAGTAATATAAGACTAGAAAGGGGCCCCTGAAGCTTGTCTTGGTAACGCTGCTCTAATAAATCCTTGGTAGACCCTTTGATGTGAAAGTTATTGGCTGAAGTGGGTTACGTAGGGCAAAAGTTGGTCTCCTTTGGACAGAGGCAGGGCAGATTAAGAACTGTGAGGTCTCAAAGAAACAGCGTTTATTCTTCGGGTTGCCAGGGGCGCCTTAAAAAAAATGTTTATATATATGTATATGTATATGTCTATATATACATATACATATATATAGACGTTTATGCATATATATACACATATATATGTAAGTATGTATATATATATATATATATATATATATATATATATATATATACGATGTATGATAAAATACTCTACCGTGATGATACTATAGATTTATCTTATATTACATATGTGTATGTGTGTACGTGTGTATCTGTGGATTCCGAAATCCACCTGGATCCCATCTTCAGGTCTGGAGATGTGGTCTAGGGAGATTTTAAAACTGTTGTCTTATCAATAAATTTAGTTTGTCCATTGCAAGTTCTACCAGACACGTACACGAGGACACACACACACACACACACACACACACACACACACACACACACACATATATATATATATATATATATATATATATACTGTCAAGAGAAGTTTCTTTACAGACATTTATCTATATTTACCAAGAGTTAAATCACTGTAACTGAGGATACAGTTATTAGAAATTAACATTTTTCATTTAATATATCTATCTCTAAAAACATTCATTGCCACATGTATATAATGCAAAAGAATGTCTCGAAGCACCAGGACATATTATTTCAACCAAAGACTTCCATGATTATATGATTTGCAGGAAAATACCCGTATTTCAGAAAACATTTCGATTGTAAATACTGCAGATTTATTATTTCGGTTTATATGTATCAAAACGTTTACTCTTGGTGAAAAATCTAAAATACAACATTGATTCCGTCCTGTTACATTAATAATCATGAGACTGTATTGTAAGCAGTAAAATTACATTTCTTTTAACACATATAACCATATTGTCATACTTGTTATTACCACACCGAAATGTTGCCAATGAAGAAAAAAAAGAAAAAGAATTGGCGCACATGCAATTTGTTTTTATCGTTTTCAAAGGTATTTTTGTTACTTTCGAACACTGATTCGAGCTTGGTGTTTAAACCAACTTCGAACCTAATTTTGTTACGTCTCCGTGCTTGAGCTTCCATTGTGACTCGAGCACCGATGATGGTCGGGGTTCGCTTTGTGTCTGGTCGAATGTTTTTTGTTACATTTGTTAATGGTATTTTAATAGTGAAGATGTTTATTTTGTTGGACATAATTCCCATACAGGAACCTACTGATGCCGAGGGCCGGGCATGGAGGTTTCCGACACAAGTTAAAGAAATGGATTGAGAAACTGATTGAACACGGACTGATAACAAGCATATATATATATATTGTTGATTATGCTTCACTGCGGAATACACCCCTACAGACGAATCGTCACTAGTTTCGAAAATTCGGTTATTCGGCCACACAGCTACGGAGACTTACACCACGCGGGTCTCATACCTACTGGAACTGCGGCAACAACGTACAGTGCATGAGGCGTAGATAATAGATTATATATTGTGACTAGTGAATTAACTAGATTTTTCTGTTATATGTATTAACTGTTTGGTGGCTATAAGAATTATATTTTTATGTATGTATTACATTTTTTATTTGAGTAATAAAACCCAAAGATGTTCTTGGGTTTCCCACAATTCCTCTAAAACGGTAAAACTGTGTAACCTAAATAGATCCTGCCTTCACACAGACATATTTTTTTGTGTGTAAAAAATTGCCAACTATGGATCCAGAGTATGCATGTCCTGTGTATTGACATGTGTCTAGATCAATGAAAGGTATGTAAATCACGGCCAACTGCATTAAAATTAATATAAAAGGCAACACGAATGTCCGTATAAGAGTTATAAACGCAACCTTTCCATTTTTCAGGATTATTTGCAGAACTGGAGCACCTAGACGAAAGCTGTGACAAATATAGTAAATGTATGGGATTGTTTTATTATTCTATCTGAAACTTTGCTAAATTTTCCTATAATATTTTAAGCTACTTCTAAATGGAATAATTATTTTTAGGCTCTTATAGTGTGCCACAGTAGGGTACCATCTTACCTCAACAGCTGATACATTGACATGGTGTCATTCAGGAATGTGTGTCATAGGGAATGCTTCAATAAAACACCTCTGTATCTGAAAATAAAATAATCTCAATTATCAATTCCTCTTTATTATTATTTTCCAGAATACGAAATTCCCACAAGGATTCACATGCAATTAATTTAATATAGGAGGATAATATTTTACCTGAATTTCCTACAAAAAAGTAATCATCAATTTTGGTACTTATGAAAACATTCATAAAGGTATCAAAAAGTTCTAATAAATACTAGTCGTAGGTGGCTAAAATGTGGCAGAAATACAGAGTAAAGGTACGAAAAATACAGGGAAAAGTAGAGAAGAAATTATGATTTTATAAATCATTTCTGCTAAAGCTTTTACAGAAAAAGAGTATTTTTACAGAAAATGTAATTTTACAGATAAATACTGTAAATGTCTTTACAGAGAGAAAACAATAAAATGGGTTACAGGACACCGTAAATTTTGAAGAAATGTTTCGTAGCATGATGCCAGTAAATTTTCTGCAAAAATACAAATATATAGTACACACACACACACACACATACACACACAGACACACACACACACACACACACACACACACACACACACATAGACACACACACACACACAACACACACGCATATATATTTCGTTGTCTTCCCGAACACAGAAAATTATAATGAAGAATATGATAAGACAGTGGGAAAAACTTTGACTTCTTTAGAACGGTACATTTGATACGATAGATATTAAATTCCTCTGCACTCATGTATATGAAAATATCCTTAAGCAATAAATTTGAGAATGTCTTTACAAACGTATTTTTTAAAATGTGTATGTGCAGGGAGGCAATATAATACAAGTATCTTTTTTATCTTTTCAATAATTATTGTTAATTTATAACGTTCCCAACTAACCATATGGCAATGTTCTCTTCATTCCGGATGGCTTTTCTGTGGGTCGACTTGAATGCATAATTCATTCCGGCCTTTATTCTCGGGCAACGTCAATACCTCACAAAGGAAGCCAGGAGTTTCATCGTCGTTTCATGAAGCCTCGGGGTTGCCTAAGAGGATCTGTGACTTGCAAACAGGTCGATGCTCAGTAATAGAAAGAGGAGACTTTTTGAAACACTTAGACGTTACCTTAAGGAGGGCGAGAACCTACGCTGAGTTACTATCATTATCATCAACATTACTATTGTTGTTGATTTTAATTCTTATTAACTCTCATTGTCATTATTCTCTCATTGCCATTATCATCTCTCACTGTCATTATCATCTCTCACTGTCATTATCATCTCTCACTGTCATTATCATCTCTCACTGTCATTATCATCTCTCACTGTCATTATCATCTCTCTTTGTCATTATCATCTCTCACTGTCATTATCATCTCTCACTGTCATTATCATCTCTAACTGTTATTATCATCTCTCACTGTCATTATCATCTCTCACTGTCATTATCATCTCTCACTGTCATTATCATCTCTCACTGTCATTATCATCTCTCACTGTCATTATCATCTCTCACTGTCATTATCATCTCTCTTTGTCATTATCATCTCTCACTGTCATTATCATCTCTCACTGTCATTATCATCTCTAACTGTTATTATCATCTCTCTTTGTCATTATCATCTCTCACTGTCATTATCATCTCTCACTGTCATTATCATCTCTCACTGTCATTATCATCTCTCACTGTCATTATCATCTCTCACTGTCATTATCATCTCTCACTGTCATTATCATCTCTCACTGTCATTATCATCTCTCACTGTCATTATCATCTCTCACTGTCATTATCATCTCTAACTGTTATTATCATCTCTCTTTGTCATTATCATCTCTCACTGTCTTTATCATTATTACTCTTCTTATCATTATCATTGTTTTATATCTCGTTACCACTTTTCTTTTCACTTTTATCTTCTCGTTTTCTTGGTTTCCGGATCTCTTTTCTGCGCCGGTAAGGTGTTTGAAATTTTCGCCCTTTGAATTTCTGTTTCTCTCCTTTTCTTCCTAGTTACCGCTCTGTCTGCTTCTCTGCTCCCTGAGGTAAAAGCAGAGGGAAGTTGTCATGGTATACGCATCCTTCCGATTCTCAACTCGAGGCGGAAGTTTTAGAGCAGAAAATTTGACTCTTCTCTTGGTCTCCTTTTCTACTCAATGGTTCAGACGCCCATCCACATACACACCTACATACACACACACACACACTTACACACCCATCTACATAAACCCGCACACTTACACACCCATCTACATAGATATTTATTGATATAGTATAAATACGTATATATATATATATATATATATATATATATATATATATATATATATATATATATATATATGTGTGTGTGTGTGTGTGTGTGTGTGTGTGTGTGGTAGCCATAGTACAGCGGTTACACGCGCGACTGGGGACCAGAAGGGTAACCAAGAGCATGAATTCAAATCCTAAGGTATGTATGTGTGTCTTTATACGGGGAGAAAAATAGAGAAAAGGGGGAAGAAATATTGACAGAGGGAGAGAAGGATGATGCCTTGAGATTTGGAAAATACCCATCAAACCTCCTTTCCCATTAATTCATTTCTCGCTTTCGTCTCAGCCTTCTACCTCTCCTCCTTTTTCTAAATATCGGAAACTGAAATTCGCTTTATTTGTTTTTTTCTTTTGGTCGAATCCGCTTTTCTTCGGGGCCTGTTGAAAATCCGTTGCA
>NC_061829.1:34790916-34795916 GCF_019202785.1 Penaeus chinensis | reverse complement strand
TATATATATTTATGTATATATATGTACATATCTATGGATACACACACACCTACACACACACACACACACACACACACACACACACGCACACACACACAGACACAGACACACTTATATGTATATATATATATAAATATATATATGTATATATATGTATATGTATACATATATACACATATGTGTGTGTGTGTACATATTTGTATATGTATGTATATATACACATATATATGTATATATATCAGTAAAAGTAATAATGATTATGATAGAAATTGAAATAATAATGATAATAATAATATTAATAATAGTAGCAATAATAATAATAATAATAATCATTATAATAATAAAAATAATGACAATAATGATAATGATAATAATAATGATCATAATGATAATAATGATAATAATAATAACGATAATACTAATATTTATTGTAATAGTAATAATTATAATATTAACAATGATAATGATAAAACAACAATAAATGACAAAAAATATGATTATGATGATGATTATTGTGGTAATAATAATGATAACAATAATGGTAATAATACTTTAATACTAATAATAATCATTATGATAATGCTAATGCTAATAATGATGATGATGATGATCATAATAATAATAATAATAATAATAATAATAATAATAATAATAGTAATAACAACAATGATAATAATGATAATGATAATAATAACAATACTAATAATAACAATAATATTAACAATAGTACTAATGATACTAATAATGATAATAATAATAATAATGCAAATGATAATAATGATAATGTTAATAATAATAACAATACTATTGATAATAATGACTGTAATAATAATGATAATATTAATAATAATAATAATAATAATAACAATAATGATAATGATAATCCTAATACAAATTATAATTATGATTATGATAACGAGAATAATAACAATTCACAATAAAGACTGAAGTAATATTCATTTCTAATGGAATATACATGAAATAATTTCTTGTACATTGCTCAGAAAGTTTTCCCTTTGAAGAAACAAACAAAAAATCAAGGGTGTCTTTTTCCATAAACTTTGCGTAAAAGGAAGTAAAGTGTAGCGGTTTGTGATTAAAAACAACTAGAGGGACACGACTGCCATTAATGTTTAATGGAGTTGGTTAATATTTGATATTTATTTGCAGATGTGTGTCATATATGTACACACACACACACACACACACACACACACACACGCTAGTATATACAATATGTATACACACACACACACACACACACACAAACATACACACACACACACACACACACACACACACACACACATACACACACACACATACTCTCTCACACACACACACACACACACACACATACACACTCACACACACAAACACATATATATATACACACACATATATATATATATATATGTATATATTTATATACATGCATATATACAAATACATTTACATAAATAAATAAATAGATATATATATATATATATATATGTATATGTATATATATATGTATAGCCATTAATATTATTATCATTATTATTGTTATTATTATTATTAATACTATTATTATTATTATCAGTATTAGTATTAGTATTAGTATCCTATCATCATCATCATTATTATTATTATCATAATTATCATTATCAGCATGATTGTTCTTCCTCCTGTTGTCATTATCATTATTTGTTATCATTATTATCATTATTATTATCATTATCAACACAATTATTTTCATCACAGTTATTGTCATCCTCATCATTATCATCGTTATCATTATTATCATTATAATGTTTATTATCATTATACCTATTGTTATTATTATTAGTTTTATCATCATTACTATTATCAGTATTATTATTTTCAGTATTATTATCATTACTGTTATTATCATATGTTATTACTATTATTATTATCAATATATGATAATCATTGCGATTATTATTGTTTATATTATTAATATTATTACTATTATAATTATTTTTATTATCATGATAATGATTTTTATTATTATGATAATTATTATTATTACTATTACTATTATTATTACTACTGAGACTAGATGTACTTATAATATTAGTTATTATTATCATCATTATTATTATCATTATCATTATTATTAATATAATTATTATTAATATTATCAATAATTCCTTTAGTATCCTCTTAGTATTATTATTATAATTATCATTATCATTAGTAGTAGTATTAGTAGCAGCAGCAGTAACATTATTATTAGCACTTGTTATTACTACAACTACTTCTATCTCGACCATTAGTTTTCATACTCCCATTTTGTTTCAATGACGTTTTCATTATCAACAATATTTCGATAATTTTGATGATAATTATCAGGTCAGATAAAAATGATGATAACACTCTCAGCCTACATGCACATTATATTCAATTTAATTACCACTTTTTCATGAGCGAGAGAAAGAGAGAGAGGGAGAGGGAGAGGGAGAGAGAGAGAGGGAGAGAAGAGAAGAGAAGAGAAGAGAAGAGAAGAGAAGAGAAGAGAAGAGAAGAAAAGAGAAGAGAAGAGAAGAGAAGAGAAGAGAAGAGAAGAGAAGAGAAGAGACGAGAAGAGAAGAGAAGAGAAGAGAAGAAAAGAGAAAAGAAGAGAAGAGAAGAGAAGAGAAGAGAAGAGAAGAGAAGAGAAGAGAAGAGAAGAGAAGAGACAAGAAGAGAAAATAAGAGAAAAGAAGAGAAGAGAAGAAAAGAGAAGAAAAGAGAAAAGAAGAGAAAAGAAGGGAATAGGAGAGAGAAAGAATACTTACCATCCCTTTTACAACCTACACGTAAGATTTCTCTCGCTACTGACCTTGGCTGAATCGTCGATGCCTACGACTGCAGCCTCCGTCTCCCTTGCCCATTGCTTCCAGGAAGTCATATGGGGATATTGATTAGGGGCTCGTGTGTGGCGGCGCCCAGGGTACGGCTGGAATGATGGATATGAATTTGAAGCGAGAAGAACGAGAGGCGTGGGTGAGACAGCAAAGATAATGCTAGGGGAACCGTAAAAGAGAGAAAAACAATCTACAGTGCGAAATATAGAAGAAAGGGAGAGAGAAGAAAGGGAAAAGAGAAATTCTTTTGATATATTCCTGTGCCTCTCTCTCTCACGTATATGGTATTCAGCTCTCCCTGGAAACCCGAGAGAAATTCATTCGGACATTTCTCGTCCCACGACCCACCTCAGAATTTTTTGCAATGAAATTCACATAGTTTTCTTCGACAAAACCCATGCAAATAACGCCAAATAACCAAGACATCTGCATACTACTTGCGCACAAAAAACGGGCAATGAATGATGGGTATTTAGAAGAGATACGTAATTCAGTTATAACCTAAGTGCTCGTATTTATTTAGATAGTAATATGTATAAGGTCTTGGCCAGTTAATCGAAGTCCGAGCGTACTCCAAATTTAGCCTGCACGAAGGTATATCCCCTCTTCAAGGGAACCATCACGCCCTAAGGGCACGCCATGGCCTGAGGCCGGTCCTCGCTCAAATGAACTCTTGGCCTTCTACAAAACCAGCCACAGACGGCAATTCGGACAAACTTTTGAGAGAAGGGAAAATATTTCATTGTAAGAATGTCAAGGTGTTTTCCAGAGCACATACACAGCGGGAATGTTAGAGCACGACAGGCCCCGGACATATAAAAAGAAATAAAAACAATGAAAAGAAGATAACAAAAGGAAGAAAAACCGTTTAAATGACCCCTTCGTCCCACCCAGCTCCCCTACTCCTTATTCTGAACCTTCTTAAAACGGGCCAGTGACACAAGGAACAGGAGTATGATCTGAAAAGTTCTTCTCTCAACAAAAATGTGCAACATTTCAATAGTCGCAGACAATGCTAGCAATAGGGGAGAGTCGTTAAAGGCTCAAGATCTAAAAACAAAGAGTTTGTAAAGATAACACTGGCCACAAACCGCCGAAACACACCAAATGACACAGAGAGAAAATACGAAAATATATATCGGCGATGGGTATAGACGAAAAGTACCTTGTCTTAGTTGTGTGGCCTCGCTTGGTGTGTTGTTATCCTTGGCAATGATGTGGAATGGTCATCTATTAAGGTCTTTTATGGGACCTTCTCTCCAATATTTTCAAATTAAACTAAATTAGTAATTTATTTCTACGTGTTTCTACCTTGGATCTGAAAATAACATTGACTATTTCTTTCCATTTATTGACATTATTTTCTAGAAATATAATAATTTTATTTTTTTCCCTATGTGCATTAATTCTGGAGATGGTTAAACCTTTCCTCGAGTGCAAATTGAAAGTCCACATTGAATATCAAGAGAATGGCCACCTAAATCCGTGGGGATTCAGTATTCAATTCAGTATACATAGGCTTCTGTGAGTTGAGACTGGATGTCCTTATAGTAAATATGTGATTAAGCGTGGATTTAAATGTGTATATACGTTTGTATACACACACACACACACACACACACACACACACACACTCACACACACACACACACACACACACACACACACACACACACACACACACACACACACACACACACAGACACTAGGGTCAAGCAGGCACCACACAGTCGTCATCGCATAGGTCCTTCAACTGCCAACGGCACTGGATGATAACTGCTTATATTTCCTCACTACCCCTGTGACTGTTGGCTATATTAAACCCCAACCTATAGTTTCCCCTCGTTGGAATCCACGGTGGGTGGGAGGGCGGAGAGCTGAAGAATTCTGATTTGTACATATATATATATATATATATATATATATATATATATATATATATATACACACACACACACACGTGTGTGTGTGTGTGTGTGTGTGTGTGTGTGTGTGTGTGTGTGTATGTATGTAGGCATATTTGTACATTTATACTCACACACACACGAGCGTACGTTCCCTCTCCTTAACTTCTCGATATTGAGGTCAAGTGAAGACCTCTTGGCCGTTCTTTCCACAGCGTCTACTTCGCTGATCGCCGGTGGGAAATCT
>NC_061829.1:34780916-34785916 GCF_019202785.1 Penaeus chinensis | reverse complement strand
GAGAGGGAGAGGGGTGAGGGTTGGAGGAGGATGAGGGAAGGAAGAAGGGGGAGGAGGAAGGGAGGAGAGGGGAAGGTTATCGTTCATGGGGAGATAGAGAGGAAGGAAGAGGGGAAGGGGGAGGTGAGGGGAAGAGTTCGGTGACCGGGAGGGAGGGAAGGGACGTAGAGGGAAGAGGAGGAGGGGAGGGAGAGAAGGAGGAGTTAGGTAACGAGGAGCGAGGAAAGGATGGGGAAGAGAAGTAGATAACGGGGAAGGATGGGGAGGAGGAGAATTAGGGTGATGAGGGGGAAGAAAGGGGGGGAAGAGGAAGGGAGAAAGAAGTTAGATAATGAGAGAAAGGGAGAAAGAGAGAAAAGGGAAAGGAGTTAGGTAACGAGGAGGAAGGAGGGAAGGGAGGAGAGAAGGAGGAGAGGTAATGGGGATAAAGGAGGGAGGGAAGGTATTAGGTAATGGGATTAGCATTAGATAAACTAAGGGAAAGGGAGAAGACGAAGAACATGTTATGTAATAGGAGAAAAGGGGGAAGGAGGGAGGGAGGATAGGGAAATAAGTGCTGGGTAATGGAAGGGAGAGAGGGAGAGAGAGAGAGGAAGGGAGGGAGGGAGGAGGAGGGAGGGAGGATAGGGAAATAAGTGCTGGGTAATGGAAGGGAGAGAGAGAGAGAGAGAGAGGAAGGGAGGGAGGGAGGGAAGTAAGTATTAGGCAAAAGGAGAGAGGGAGATATGTTAGGCAACGGGATAATGGAGAGAGGGACGGAGGTGTTGGGTAACGAAAGGGAAGGAAGGGAAAGTTTAGGGTAAAGGGGAAGAGGAGAGAGGGGAAGGAGAGTCGTCTTTCTGGAGAAGGTGCATAGATGCAACGCTATCATAATCCGCCGTCAAAAAGTCTTAAAGTTTCATGACTTCTTTACTCTTGCAACGAACAACCTTACTTCTTTCTCTCTCTCTCTCTCTCTCTTTCTTTCTCTCTCTCTCTCTCTCTCTCTCTCTCTCTCTCTCTCTCTCTCTCTCTCTCTCTCTCTCTCTCTCTCTCTCTCTCTCTCTCTCTCTCCCTTTACCTAAATCTTCCTTCTCTCCCTCCCATTGCCTAAAATCACCCTCCCTCCTTTCCTCCATTTCCCCCATCACACAACACTTCATTATCTCTCCCTTCTTATACTTAATATCTCCTCTTATTCCTCCCTCCCACTCCTTTCCTCTCTTTTACATCTCTTTACCTCTTCCCTTCCTTCTCTCCCATTACCAAATCCTCATACATATACATACAAATGTATACGTACATATATACATGCATACTGTCATGGGTATTTGATTCTTTAATGGATAAGTTTCATGAATTACGTTTTGGTAATTATGAAAAAAACTTCTGAATTATAAATGAAGCGTAAAACTTTCTATTTTTTTTGTTGTATTTGTTTATTTATTTTATTTTAATCTAAAGTCATTTTAGTAACCATTTAATAGAACTGATTCATGTAAATAAAAACAATTTTATTTTTTAGGCTTGTACTCTGTGCTCTGGAAAATCTTAAATATTATTGGAACAAATTTGTCATAATTTTTCGGCATAATTGTTTGGTAATGTGATCTCCTTTTATTAATTATAAAATACTTTAACCTTACAAAAATATTATTTTAGGTTTAAATATTTTCTCGAGTCAATTATTCACTATCTACGTATGTAAAGTGATGTTGATAGAAATGATCCTTCTAGATATAAATATAAGTCATTAAAGTCATTTAATGACTTATCATTCCCCCATTTGTTTTGTAAATATTTGTTGATATCAGTACATAACCGAGCGACAGGCTGTTGTTGCCTGGCGGTATGGATAACATATATATATATTTTTTTTGGGGGGGGGAGAACCTTTGAAAATATAGGCGGTTTATTCTGTTTTATTGGAATTAATCTTTCTTTTTTTCCTTATTGATAATCTCATTTTTTTACATCTTTTTAAGCCAGTCATGGTATTCTGTGTTAAAAAAGATTACTGTTGGGGCTAAACATGGCAGGCTTCAAGTGATATGCTATTCAGGCAAACGCTAGACTTGGGGTCAGATTGTTTTGCGTTTTTTGGTAAATGTGTTGTTGTTGGAGTGACATTTACACAGTCATTTTCCTTCTGATTTCAAATTTGTTATTTTCTTTGTCTTAGATGCTGGTGCAGTTAATTTCCTTAGGCCAATACATTTTTGGATATTCAAATTCCCTTTTATATAATTCTTAAGATAATACTCACTAGTTGCACTGATCATAATGATTATTTAAATCTTTTGTTAAAGCATAAATGAAACACTAGTTTGGTATTCTTGTATAAGATGCAACGTCTGTGGCAGAAATATTAATTACTGGCTAATATAGACGTTCGAACCTGAGTGTGTGTGTGTGTGTGTGTGTGTGTGTGTGTGTGTGTGTGTGTGTGTGTGTGTGTGTGTGTGTGTGTGTGTGTGTGTGTGTGTGTGTGTGTGTGTGTGTGTGTGTGTGTGTGTGTGTGTGTGTGTGTGTGTGTGCGTGTGTGTGTGTGCTATATTCTCAGAAAATACCAGGTTTTACTAGTGCTGACCTGGCAGGGTAAAGTTTTCTCCAAAACAAAGCTTACACATATATTCGTCAGACATTACTTTTACTTTTAACTGTACTTACGAGCAATAGAAGCCTTTTTTAAAACAACATTGGATTAAAAGTTTTGATAGTTTTTAGTTGTTAAAAAACAATGGAATGATTCCCTATTTAAGTCCAGGTCTTACTTAGAGCAAAACCTCTTAAAAAACACACCACTTAATTTGTTTATCTTCATATGGTCCATATGCCTTTCCTTTGCTCAGTAAAATGATTAATGCAATCAATAAACCAAAATTGATATCAGTAGTTATAAAGAGGCTTTATGATAAACAACTAAAGAATTATGAAGTTCTAGGAAGGTTATAATAAGGGTGTGTGGTTATTGCGTCATAATGGAAAGATGCTTATTTTTTTGTTCATTATTCGGATTGATTTATTAAGGCTTGATTGCCATTCAATTGTCAATTCATTCAGGGTTGTTTTAACTTAGTTAAGTTCAGATTATACTGTGCTAAAAAAAAGAGTAGATTGCATGTAGTTCAAAACCTTGTAATTTGATTAGTAAGCTTAACAATATATTCAGTGAATTGAAATCATATGATTTGACTGGTCAATTTAAAATAAAAAACCATTATAGTTGTTTTGAATTCTGAATTAATAGATAAAGGACTTCTCTCTGCTTTCCTGTATTGTGGCTTTAAGAGTTAAAAAATAAATGCTGTATGATATCTCATACTTGGTTATTGCATTAAGCTGTGTGTGTGTGTGTGTGTGTGTGTGTGTGTGTGTGTGTGTGTGTGTGTGAGAGAGAGAGAAAGAGAGAGAGAATGAGAGAGAGAGAGAGAGAGAGAGAGAGAGAGAGAGAGAGAGAGAGAGAGAGAGAGAGAGAGAGAGAGAGAGAGAGAGAGAGAGAGAGAGAGGCACAGACAGAGATCGAATGAATAAAGAGTGTGCCTAATTAGTGACAGAAGCACAAAGAGTCAAAGACACAGGGATCCGGTTATAGTTAAACACCTGATGCTGACAGGAAAGGAGACAGTGAAAGCGGAAGTCAAGTAGACAATCTTATGACATCTAGATTATTGCATTTTAAGACCATCATTAAGATCCTGCAGTTGCCGCAATCAACGAAATTCGGATTGAACACAGAAACATAGTAAACCAAGGTCAACACACGAAGGGCAGAGTCAAAGTGTGGAAACAACATTTTCCTTTTTTTTTTTTTAAATTTTGATTAGTTTCCCAGAAATAATCTTGATTCATCGAACCCTCGCCTTGTTAATAAATCAGCCTTTCAGAAGATCAAAATTACATCCTGCTCGCCGTGTTAATTCAAGAACAGCGAGTATGAGAGAGTACTGTCATCATGCCAATATGTGTCCCACTGTAGAATGTGACACTCAAACTTTTCTAGAAATTGGTTGGGTAAATATTGAGAACAGAGGCATTAATAAAAGGATACAAACTACATAAATTACACGCTATGCATTTTATATTAACATGATGATTATCAATGACAACATTCTTGCTCATTCTCAAGGGCAAGTCCGGGCGATTTGCTGCAAATGATACTGTACACGACATGAGCCTTACAAATGTATCCATTTTCTCTCTCTCTCTCTCTCTCTCTCTCTCTCTCTCTCTCTCTCTCTCTCTCTCTCTCTCTCTCTCTCTCTCTCTCTCTCTCTCTCTCTCCCCCTCTCTCTCTCTCTCTCTCTCTCTCTCTCTCTCTCTCTCTCTCTCTCTCCCTCCCTTAACCCTCTCGCTCTCTTATAACATTCGTAGTAAGTAAAATACATTTGTATCAAAGAGAACTAGATTCTCATCGGTATGCATCATTTCAACATGACGAAATAGATAATAATGAGTAAATAGATAAAACTAAAAAGTTATGAGGAAACGACACTTTACATGAATTCGCAAACTCTCTCTCTCTAAGTTTATACATTACACACACACACACACACACACACACACACACACACACACACACATACACACACACACACACACACACACACACACGCACACACACACACGTGTTTATGTGAAGTTGCAAATACAAATAACTACGTATCTAGACCGTACATATACACACCCACCCACATACACGCACGCAAACACACATACATACACACATACGTATATGCGTTATAGGCATTTAGGTATGCACTAATGAAGTTCACTTTGGATATATGTCAAAAGCATACGGTAAATATTAAATCTCGTTTGGTCAGTCAGTGTCTCTTTGATTGGCTGTGTCATAGAAAGCCAAACTGCATCGTATATTATTTCACTGATGAATTTAACCAAAAAAAAATTATGGTCGTTATAAACTAAAATATTTGACTCTCTTATTACACTGGCAACCAGGGCAATTAACGTAGGTGTATGTGCATTATTACACGTCAAATTAAATTCTTTGTAGTAAT
>NC_061829.1:34763416-34775916 GCF_019202785.1 Penaeus chinensis | reverse complement strand
GGTTGATTATATATAATGTAGCCATTTCTCTTTTCAAAACTATTGCAAAGAATCAAAACAAAGCAATCGTATTTTTGAGTCTAGGAGTGCAATTCGGTTATTCGCGAAGTTACACTACTGTATTAGCCTCAGCTTCAGTCAGAAACGTAGCAAGTAGATTCTGAAAATAATAGCGAAGAATGTTCTCTCCAATGTGTTAGCCATAAGGTTCAAATTTCGAAAGAAAATAGTCGTTTCCTCTTCCACTGGATTTTACACTCAACTGTTAGAAAGGGCATTTTGAGGCAGAATAAGCAGTTAAGGCAGTCAGTGACAAAATGAAAATGAACGTGTTGCCTTCCAGTTGATGTCTTTCTTAGTGTTATTTGCCAAAATCAAAGACAAAAGTTATGCATCTCACTACAGTATGTGAGGGTAACGATGTTTACGTTTTAACAAATGTTATTTTGAAGTCATTCTGATTTCAAGATCGATGACAGCTAAAGTTTCTCAAATAGTAATAGAGACCCATTTCACTAATCTTGCACCCCAACTTGTTAAGAAAAAAAAAAAAAAATCAATCATACGTATCAGACGAACTAGATTCTGAATTTCAATGGCCTATCAGTGTCACATAAACCTTCATATATGCATATACATAGGCTAGGGGCTCACAGATACCTAGCAGTTATCACAAACAACAATGTATACAAAATAGTTTGTTATAGAGGGTTTACTAGTTTCCAAGGATTAGAAAGTTAAATAATAATAATAATGATAATAATAATAATAATAATAATAATAATAATAATAATAATAATAATAATACAATACAAAATGCATGTGAAAAACAAATCCAGTTTCAAGATGGAAATGCTTTTAAAATGATGTAAGTCAAAAGAGATATCTGGTATTTCCTTTTTAAAGACCAACAGACTTGGCCTTGATTGCAGTTTAGTAGTTTGAGAAAGATATTCAGCTATGCAATCCCTCAAACCCAATGGCACTAAAGCAAAAATTCGTAATCAAGTCTTTGGAATACGATATATCCACTTACCGAGCACTATCTTTCAGAAACCACACACACACACACACACACACACACACACACACACACACACACACACACACACACACACACACACACACACACACACATATTATGTATATATATATATATTTATTTATATGAATGTATGTATATATACATTTATATATATATATATTATTTCAAATGTTTACAAGTGCCTTTACTCTTTCTCTCTCCCCCCCCAAAAAAAAAAAAAAAAAAAAAAAAAAAATATCCACATGTCATGAAAATCTGTCCGAGTAGATTAATGACCTACTAATAACAGCGACCGTGAATTGTAATTTGTGTCAGTTTGAACTTTGTAATATATTTCCATTTATGAAAGTAATTGCAGAACAAAATGACATAAGGCATTGTGTTTTCTTTGGCAGTAATGTGATGTTAATGTCGCTGATTTTCGTTTTCTTTCACTTTTATTACTTTATTATTACTGGAATTATCACTCTTCTGCTTCTTCTTTTTATTGTTGTTGTTTTTGTTATTGTTATTATTATGATTATTAATACAATAATAGTAATGATAATAATAATAATAACAACAATAATGATAATTCTTATCAATAATAATTCTTCTTATTATCATCATTATTAATGTTATGATAACACTAGCAATAATAATAATTATCATTATTATTATATATCATAATTGTTATTATTTTTGTTGTCTTTGTTAATATCATTGTTATTGCTAAGGCTTGTGTTAACAGTGATAATAATAATAATAATAATGATAATAATGAAAATGATAATGATAATGATAATGATAATGATAATGATAATGATAATGATAATGATAATGATAATGATAATGATAATGATAATGATAATGATAATGATAATGATAATAACAATAATAATAAAAATAATAATAATAATAATAATAATAATAATAATAATAATAAAATAATAATAATAACAATAATAATAATAATAATAATAATAATAATAAATAAGGATAATAATAGCGATGACGATGACAAAAATAACGTCTGCGATGATTAAAAAAAAAAAAAAAAAAAAAAAAAAAAAATCTTCTGTAAAATCGACCAAGGGAAATTCAGTGATCCTCGAAGGCCCTCTTGGGATAAAAAGTTACTCCTCGATCTGCATTAGACTTTCGAGTAAGAGCTTCTTTCCCCTACGACATGGGTGTTACATTGGATTTTTCAATTATTTTCCTTTCCATTTTTTTCTTTTTCGTGATTAATAATGAGGAATGTCGGTATCTTATCAATATCACTGTTCCCACTAAATTGAATGGTGCTTCTAATATTATCTTAATTAGATTTGTTTGCGCGAATATGAATGGAAAAGAAGAAAAAAAATCTTATCGCAATGATAGACAAAATAGTAAGAAAAGTTTCGAGGTAGTTAAATGAAGTTCGAAGATAAAAGATAAAATCAAGCTAGTTCTGAGAAACAATGCAAAGTTAGCCAAGACCGAAAGTAGTCGAAGTTTCCAGCTCGAAAAGAAGTCCTCAAATAAGATGCAAATTTCTCAAAAACTTTATCATATTCTGCTTACGGAAAATAATGGGGAGTGTCATAAATGCTGAATGGGGGATGTCCTATCAGGAACTGCCATGGAAGTTGTGATTTTCTGTGTTTCTCTCTCTCTCTCTCTCTCTCTCTCTCTCTCTCTCTCTCTCTCTCTCTCTCTCTCTCTCTCTCTCTCTCTCTCTGTGTGTGTGTATCAATGTATTCACATATTTAAAAAAATAAGTAAATTGAAAAAAAGGGCCTTATAAGAATGCGAGAACCATATCATTAAGAGCTCTTGACTTCCTTCTTATAAGACTGCCTATTTGTTAATGCTCACGTTATAGAAGTGGGGATTCACAATGAGCCAGAAGTAGTAGACGTCCCAATACCTTCAGAGGTAGCTGTTGTAACCTTACTAAATTCCTCCTCGATAGTAGTAGAAAACAACTAATGTACTAACTCCCTCTCCCCAACAGGAGGTCACAACAACAGCCATACCCTATCTACCATGTGAGACTACATGGGATGGATAAGACCATTGTTTTTTATTCTAAAGGCAAGCGTTCCCCATGATATGGAAAATAGCCCAAGGTTCTGTCTAAGTGATAAGGATGGGACTTCATTGATTGATTGTATAAAATTATCTGTCTTGTCAACAGCTAAGGTCATTAGGAGTAAATACCGTGTGGGATTATAATGTAAAAAAAAAATTATCCACTGGGACTTAATCATAGCCCCATTTCTTTCCTAACTCATTCTGCTTAATGCATTCATATTTCTGGTTGTAGTAACATATTCTCTTTTTGTTTTGTTTTTTATCTTGCCTCTGACATGATCTTTCCTCTTATTTTATTAATTCTTAAAATGAGGGTTGATTAATTGTTCAAAATTATCTGCCGCGTCAACAACAACATCAGCGGCAGATACCTTGTGGGATTGAATGTTAACCTATATTAGAACGTTTTAAAATCTAAATAACGATAAGTATTTGAAAGATTGTAGTTTATTTCCATGGCACTGTGCCATTCCTTGAATAGGTCCGACAGCAACTTTTGGGGGCTTTCTGATAAGCGAGATATCATTTGGTAAGAAATATTGCTGAAAAGCAAAGTCCATCTCCCTGTGCAAAAATGGCATGTGTGATAGTTCTGGTACAGTCCTACTATAAAACGATGGTGGGTGTTGTTCCAATTCAGCCTGTAAGATGAAGAGACAGTGTAAAATGCCCAGAGATCTCTGCTATGGATTTAGGGAATAGATGCTTCTTCAAAGTTAATTTGTAATGTGAAGTGAAGAACAGTATCTTGATTACACTGGAAATCATTCACAGATCCCTGCATTACTCAAGTTGATCTAAAAGGATTCCAGTCTGCATGTCCAAGTCACCATCTCATCACCCCATTTTCTGGAATGCAATTCACCTACTCTATAAGTATTAGAAAGTGGTCGCTTCCATGACCTGCCAAGTGAAATCCAACTACGCACCAGGTGAATCAGGTGGTCATTATTGGAGACTGTCTTAGTTTGGACTTAGAAGTGTGAAGGCGTGACTGTTCAGAAAAACTGCATCAACTTTTGAGTGCAAGGACTTCAAGGCCCTTTCTCGAGGGTTGCACAAAGTCTCTTCCCAGAGGTGATGATGGCCATTGAAATTTCCCAAGAGTAAAGATAAATGAAGCAACTGTCAAAGTAGATCTTCCAAATTATCTATGTTGAAATTATGTGGAAGAAGAGAGATGAATGCAACAGTTTAAGGTCGTGTCAAGCCTATCCACACAACCTTCAACTGCAGTGTAATCTGCTGGTGGATGGCCTGGAAGGGAATATCCTGACATACAATCACTGCTACTCCCCCATGAAGTCCATTATCAAAGGTCCCATAATGAGCTTGAATCCTCTCATGAATATCAGACGATTTTTCCTGGTCATAATCTGTTGTAGGCATACACAAACTGGGTAAATGAAGCTATCAGAAGTTGCAACTACTTGCATTTTGTATGAATTCCCTGATAATTCCATTGGACCACAGTATGTAGTTTTTTCAGGTTAGCAAGCTACCATTTCAGGTGTTTGACAGCACTTCTGGTTACACACCAGCTTTAGTCTTTCCCCTATCAGAATCTTGGGAGTGCGTTATGAAGAGATGTTACTTACCTATGGATCTATTTTCCACAGGTTTCCTTTGGACAGGTTCACGATTCCTTTGCTTGCACCTGAACCTTTGGTTCAGGTGCATTCTGTATAACAGCGAAGGCCCCTGTGGTGGCAGCTGGCACTGTCACCATTGAGGCCTTTGGTGCCTTACCTGATGACTCACTTTAGGAGGAGCTCCTCAATAAACTCCTACTCTGCTTCTGGTGGAACAACTCACCAGGGGCAGTTTCTATAATTAAAGCTTATTTTGAAGTCTGAAGTCGAACTGCCGTGGCAGAGTGGTGTAAGTAATATTGGAGCTTACAATGGAAGGAGGTCAGGCTAGAACCGAGGCAAAGAACTTCCCTGGCAATGCAAGTATTGCTTTGCCTCTGGAAAACTAATTTACTATTTGTTCCTAATTACCAATACTTCCTTTTAAAAAAATTACATTAGCTTTTTTTGTAGTGATAATGGCATATTGAACCTGGACCGCTGTCATCTCCTTGACCTCTTCTACCAGACTTGGTAGTTTATTTTCGAGTTGGCTCTGTGTTTATTGACCTAGTATTGGAAGCACCACATAGGGTTGAGCACATATGGATTTACCTTGAGGTAGTACCATACCAAATATACTAATGCTTCAAAAGTTAGAAGAGCAGGTGTCAATTGTTCCACAACACCAACTTTCCCCTTAAAATGGTAACCACATGTGGGAGAGCCCTCTGGTCCAAGACGGAATGAACTAAGAGTGGGTGCACCATCTCCTCTCCATAGGTCTCGGTGCACCTCTCTCTAGTGACCCCTCCAGTATAGCCCAATGCCGCCGGGAAAAATGAACAAAAAATTGGGAAAATGCTGCGCTCATTTTCTATATTTTTGCGAATGTCTCTGCACGCAGATGGCTCTGCTACTGCTTAGCCACAAAGGAGTAGACCTTGTGACCTGACCTGATTTGAATTGGCGGGAAAAACGTATATTCTACTATTGCTATGAATATCGATGGTGTTATTTTTATTATAAATTGTGATGTTATAAACATTTGTAACAACAAAATAAGATAACGTAAAATATTTTCGTAAATCAAAGAAAAGGGTAAACGGGCGAGACAGACAGTACTCGTAATTGGCTCATTGGTGACTTAGTACAAGTGTAGCCATCTATGTGTAAAAACAATCAAACAAGTAACTCACAGTGGGCATAGTACGTACGTACTGTACATGTCATGCCCGTCGGCATTGGGATAGACAGCCCTCTGTTGGGGCTCACTAGGTAATTAGGACCTCAGTCCCCCTCCCCGCGGGTCGTAAAAAGGATTAAAGCATCTAAAGTAATGCCCAGAACTAACATGCAGAGCAACTCTCGATGGTAAAAGGAAATCTGTAAATATAAGAGATCAAATAAATCTAATAAATACAAAATATTTACATAGACATACAATCGCTTATAAGATACAGGAATCCAGCACTTCCTGTAGCTTCCATGCTACCATGCAAAACAACTAACCTTCAATTCTGGTAAAATAAAACTTGTTAAATAAGAAAGCAGCGTGTGGAATATACTCTATATTCCCACACTGAGACATTAGACATGTCTCAGGTGTATGGTTATTGTCTAACCATTGTTTAATTATTAATTATTAATGTCTTATGATTTGATCCTATTATACAAGAACATTATGTGATTATCTCTTAATTTCGAAGAACATTACATTTTTATGCGATATTTGTTCTTTTTTTTTTTTTTTTTTTTTTTTTTTTTTTTTTTTTTTTTGCTTATTGTTGCATTTACATCTATGTATTTTACGGAAATTGGTCCCAGTAATTGGACTCTCCCTTTTAATCCAAAACGTTAATAATTAGAGTAAATATTGATTTCGTTATAGCTCTCCCAGAGTGAATCTTTTATATCTTAGTATTATTATCATCTTATTGCATATCGAATGCCCTAATTATCAGTTACCACCATTGCCGCAAACCATGCGAATGCGATGATGGAGCCTAGATTTCGCATTAAGATATCTATAACTTATTTATTGACCATTACAACATCTGCACTTCCAATCAATTTAGTTAATCTATTATTTGTATCACGTTTTTTTATAAATTCATAGATAAAAGGCAATCGTTGACTCCAATCAACGCCGAAATCATGGCTCTAGCGTTGCTTTCGTAGCATTTGCGGTAACTCTGGTATCCTAGGTGCGCCCGATATTCCTCCTCTGGTGCTTATAGTCCTATGCTTCAGATTTACATGACCTATTCTACCAATCTAAAGTATTGAACAATTCTAATTGATATATATACACACATAATTAGGAGAAAGTCAATGGGCCAGTAACTTTTTTTTCTTTTTCTTTTTTTATAGCATTACGAAAACCTGTCTGTTCTCTTCGGGAATGTTTTCCAGCGCTACAGCCATCATCTCCATGTCTCTGAACGAGTCTTCCGTAGGCCTGTAATTACCACCATTTCTATGCTGCTACTTCTAATACTTGAGCGCACTGTGTGAGGTGAAATTTTACTTTTTTTTCACAATTCACCCTGCGCTTGGCAGTGCATTCACCAGACAATTAGTATTTATGACGAGTAATGACGTCACTAGCCAAAGTACCAATGCGTTGGGCCGTCTTGCTCTTCCAAATACGGTTTAATATACTGAAAATGATAAAAAATAACAATAACCGATACTCCATTATCGCACCTATCATTACAGTAACAGTGACACAACGCAATGACTATCCTACTAGGTACTTAATACCCCCCTTCAGTTCTAATAAAGCAGGTGCAGCTTTAATACAGAGCAAGAAGTCTGGCAAACGTGATTAGATCAAGCCCTATCAAGCTTGCACGACACATGCAGCCGGCTTCGGGCAGGCACATAACTCCTATGGCTGGAATAGTTGGCCAGTGGAAACTTTGGCGATTCGGCGGAAAATATATTTGTTAGACTAGTGGCAACGGAGGTAATTGATAACGAGGTGTAGAAGAAAGAATGATGATAGGAAAGTGTCAAAATCAAAAAGGGATCTGAATGATACTGATGAAAACACTGAATATAATTAAAATGTGATCAAGATTAGAGTGATAAAATTGTGATATTAATGATAATAATAATACTGATAGTATCAGTATCACCATCATCATCATCAATCATCATCACAATCACCATCATCATCACCATCACCACCACCATCATCATCATCATCACTATCACCACCATCATCATCACCATCACAATCATCCATCATCACCATGACCACCATCATCATCAATTATCATCACCATCACCACCATCACCATCACCACCATCACCATCACCACCACCATCATCATCACCATCACCATCATCGTCACCATCATCATCACCATCACCAACACCATCACCATTACCATCACCACCACCACCATCACCATAACCAACACCATCACCACCATCACCATAACCAACACCATCACCATAACCAACACCATCACCACCATCACCATAACCAACA
The DNA here is from genome assembly GCF_019202785.1 of Penaeus chinensis. Taxonomy (NCBI): domain Eukaryota; kingdom Metazoa; phylum Arthropoda; class Malacostraca; order Decapoda; family Penaeidae; genus Penaeus; species Penaeus chinensis. Next base: position 34,767,737 of record NC_061829.1, on the reverse strand, counting down.
CCATCACCACCATCATCATCACCATCGCCATCATAATCATTACTATATAATAATTCTTCTTGTCTTTTGTCCACTCATCTGTTCGCAAGGAAATTACAACAACACTGCAGTTAGACCATTAGTTTATGCATATTTATTATTTAATAACCATCCGAGGGGGAAGGAGAAGAAGGTAGGTAGAAAGGGAAGGGGAAAGGAAGGGGAAAAGAAAAGTGACGAAAAAGGAAGGGTGGGAAGGGGAGAAGAAAGAAACTTAGAATGAAGCAGGAAAAAAGATGAAACAAAAGTAAGGCTAATAATTGATAGGGATAATTACATGGTAATGGAAAAAACAATAACAATGATAATCGTTGTAGTAGTATTAATGGTGATATTGATAATAGTATTAATAAAAGTACTAATGATTTTAAAATAATGATAATATTAAGGGCAATGCTAATAATAATATTAATAAATATTAACATTAATAATGAGAATGATAATAATAATAGTAATAATAATCACAACGACAACAGCAATAACAATAATAATGATAAATAATAATTATAAAAATTATATTGATAATAATGATAATGATAGTAATAATCATAACAGTACTAAAGCGCAAAAAAAATCAGAAAACAAGACACTAATGATTACGGTAATGATGATAGTAATAAAAATGGTAGTAATAATGATAATATTACTGATGATGATACCAATAATGCTAACAAAAATTTATATAAGGAATTAGAATAACACTGTTGATGATAAAAGTAATAATACTATTACTAATAACAATTGTAGTGATAATATAAATAATAATAATGATAATATAAATAATAATAATGATAATATAAATAATAATAATGATGATATCGATAATAATAATGATAATATTAATGATGATAATAATTACAATAATAATAATAATAATAATAATAATAATGGTAATGATAATAACAACAACATTGATAACAGTGATGATAATGATAATAATGATAATAATAACGATGATGATAAGGGTGATGATGATACCAAGTTATAATGATAATGATATTGATAATAACAACAATGGTAATATTAATAAAAAAATAATTATGATAATGATAATAATTGTTGTGATAATGAGAATGTTTGGGTGTAATGTTTGTGATGACAATGATAATAGTAATAATAATGATAAACAAATGTTAATGATGATAATAATAATTATAATGATGATAATAATAATTATAATGATGATAATATTACAAATAATAATGATGATAATATTACAAATAATAATGATGATAATATTACAAATAATAATGATAGTAATAACAACAATAATAGTGAAGATAATAATAATAATAGTGATAACGATAATGATAAAGATAGTAATAGTAATGTAATAATAATGATAGTAATAACCATATGATGATGATTATCAGTGATGATAATTACTATTGATGATGATGATGATGATGATGATAATGATAATGATAATGATAATGATAATGATAATAATAATGGTAATGATGCTAATGATGATAATGATGATAATGATGATAATGATGATAATGATGATAATGATGATAATGATAATAATGATATAATGATAATGGTGATCAAACAATACTTTCGATGTTCAAAAAAATAACTATAATCACAAAAAAAAAAAAAAATAACGAAATACAGTAATGATTGCAGTGGTCGGATTGCTGGTGGTGGTGATTACAGTTGTATAAATCTCAGTATTTATAAATAGTATTAATGCATTAATTGTTTCACAGTTAGATCAAAGGATATGCCATTATAAGAATAATTTATTATATGAAATCAATCTTACGGAGGTGCAGAAGACCGAGAGTACGTGTCTCGTCCCTCCAGCTTAGCCGTTTGATATAGCTGCTCCCTGTTTGGTTGATAAGCGTGAATCCACATAGGCGTCTTCTGCACGCGTCATGAAAGTTAATTCCGGAAAAGTTAATCCAAATCCACGGTACTTGCACAGAAGATGCAAGACACACTGCCAGGCGCACGAGTTAATGCGATTATCAGTAAATTTGCTGTTTGACATGAAAAACACTTGTAGAGCATTCACCTCTACAAATTTCATATTATACGATAATGTCGTTAAGGAAACGTTTACTATAGAGAGAGCGAGAGAGAGAGAGAGAGAGAGAGATAGATAGATAGATAGATAGATAGATAGATAGAGAGAGAGAGAGAGAGAGAGAGAGAGAGAGAGAGAGAGAGAGAGAGAGAGAGAGAAAATATTTACACATATACGCTAGCATTATATAAAGCCGATATATATCTGTGTCAGAACAAATAACATTATATGAATGGCTTCAGATAGCGTACGAATATCATAGACAACCGAAATGAAGATGACAAACAAAAATAAAAAATAAAAAAAGAGATACTCGTAATAGCAATTTATATTCTCGGGAGTTTTCTCCGAGAACTCTTTGTCGTGTGTGATCACGGGACACGGGAGGGCATATTTTTCAGGCTGTTGCTAGCGATGAGCATGATGACAAATGCATACGCAGATTTGAAGTCGCTTTAGTTTTAAGAATCAGGAAGTTTTTACTTTGAATTTAAAACCTAATTGTGATGTTATTAATAGCTTTCTTATTTACTCGATTAATATAGTACATATGTTGGGAATGTTTTTCTACAGTTTGAATATCCCACAACTTATAAAAATATATATTAATGAATTCCCACATACATCTATGACATGAACATTTCAGAATTAGTTTCGTCGTTGCTTATTATGAATATTATTGGCAACTCAACTCCATCTTTTATATGGAGTTGATGACGTTGTCATGGCGTATCAATACATGATTGGTGGGATTAACTTGTCCTCTCAGAGCATGCACCAACATCAAAAAAATAAAGACTGGTCTGGAGGGGAATTAACAATTAATCCTTAACGCTGCCAATGCGCATGCGGATTAGAGATCTAGCTTCAACTGTAATACTGGATTAACTTTTATGGCGTGTATAGAAGACGCCCCATGTTTTGTATGTAGTGGCACTTGACGTATAAAAGATATAAGTATAATGGACGGTCTTAGAAGGAAAGGAATCTAATCACTTCCACTGTAGTTATTATGTAACATTTCATCCATTTCAAAAGCTAACACATAATCTTCCCAGAAGATAATAAACAGCTTACTGGGACACGCTTCCCATCCTTAAAATAATAATAATAAAAATAATAAATAATATTAATAATTAAAAAAATCATTTAAAGGTCCTAAAACTATATCCAGTCTTGTCTTTGGCCCTCAATGGACCTAGAAATATCCCGGGTCTGTGTTCATACCTGTTCATTCGGGATATTTGTTTTCCCAGTGTGAAATTTACTTAGGCAAATGGTATTGTTATTAGAGTGTTCCTATTCTTGGTGTTCTTGCCGTTGATATTCTCATTATAATCTTGACACATGTTATCAATTCTCTGTTATCTTTTTCCATGCATTTATCAGTGCCATCATGATCATTACTACTCTATCCATTACCATTCCATTTTCCCTTTTATTGTCGTTATTAGTAGTATATATGTTATGATCATTCATATCCCTCACATTACTATTATTTTCATTATGATTATCATTAATGTTATCATTAACATCAGTCATAATCATCTTCGTTATCATTGCCTTTATAATCACAGCTATTATCGTCTTCACTATGACCATCATCATCATAATCATCATCATAATTCTTATCAACGCCATAACCATCATCATCACTGATATTGTTTCTGTTACTGCAACTACTTCCCACTTTTAATATATGTACTGTCTTCATGGTTGTCACTGTAATAAGTATTATTAGGAGGGTAGTGGATTAGCTAACCTTTACCTTCATTTTATCGCATCATCATGATAACTACCATTGTCTTTATTACTTTACTTCCATTATGAAATAATTTTTATTTGATATCGTTATTTTCAGTGTTCTGGTATAAAGAATACTATGATAATCTTCTCTGTAACGTTTACCATTTTTGTTCTTATATAACACAACGTCACTTTTTCTTTAAAGATAAGGTGTCCCACGAACAACTTTTGCATGTCGTGTCCGATATCATCCCTCCGCCTTTTCTCCGAATGGAATTCTCCAATGCAATTTCAGACGGCGTTTCACAAAGAACGCAAACATGCATATAACCTGTAAATATATCTTTCGAGAGCCAGTGTACGAAATGTATCACAAAGCGCTGACACTTGCAAGTATACAATTTTCGTTCGCAATACTAAAGATGTGATGGCACGTCAGGGGTCTGGTAAACAAGTTTATCAAGAGGCAAAGAATGTTCCCTATGTCGGTTGAATTCC
>NC_061829.1:34740916-34758416 GCF_019202785.1 Penaeus chinensis | reverse complement strand
CTTTGTTCTTTTTCCTTTCCCCCAGCTTGAGGATCCGTACCTCCTGGGAGAAAGATCTTCCACATTCTCGCCCGTATTTTAAGGGCCGTTTCCGCTTATCTTTGCCGTTCTTTTGTTTATTGTTTTTACTTTGCCTTGGTCGATTCCTGCCTGTCCTTGTGGGTGTTCAGGCAGTCTTCGTGATATGACCTTTTGGTGTTTTATTGTTTTACTTGGCTTCCGCCGCTAAGTAAATTTCTTCGTACAAGTTTTTATCTCGTTAACTACACAAGTGTTTTTATTCAGAGTTCCTCAGCACTATATATATAATTTTTTTTTTTTTGTTTGTTAATCTCCATTCTGGGTTGGAAATTAATTTGTTTGAATTAGTGTTTGGTGTATTTGTTTGTGCTTACACTCTGTTTAAAAATACTTATAGAGTTGGGACGCCAACTTAGGGGTAAATGTTCGTGAGTAATTTTGTTTTTACATCTGGTGTTGATTTCCACGTACATCACCCCCGCTGTGATTAAATTGGTGATGTACGCAACTATCAAAATTTCTCATGACTGAATTACTTGTAGACCTCCTTAAAGAGTGTAACCTGTCAAATAAATATCATACCGTCATAGAACTTTTACTCAGTCCCAGTCAGGAAAACAAATGACATCTGTGTTAAGTTCTGGTTTTGACTAAAGCTGAATGCTTAACGTTCTTGGATTTGGGTCTCCTAAACAGCACATTGCTGGTTACTCTATCTCGCAACCCTGAAAGGCTGTAAAAAGGCTAGATGAATCAGATTATATTAAGCTGATATTCTAGAATAGATCATAACTTTGCTACACCTGGGTTCCCACTTCCAGCAGGTGGATGCTCAATCCGAAGGGAAGAGGAAGAATTCTATGATCTTGCTTTTTCTTCCATACACGTCCACGCAGACGCTCAGCCTACGCTATCTCCCTTTTCACATTTACACACTTACACATCCAACATTCAGCACACACATTCTGTATTTTCCTTCCACCCTCTTCTCATACAACATCCACACCCCCATACACAACACACATGGTTCCCGAACCTACTAATCGGGTGGTGGCAGCGTGACGTAGGCCTGGAACCTTACATCTGTTCACTGCAGACGAATCTTTTCCTGAATAGTTTTATTCTTATTCTCGGTCGAGCCCGAACTCAACCAGATACATAAAAATCTACTTGGTCTACAAATTTTAAATGTTACATGTAGCGGGGCGCTACATGTAACATTTAAAATTTGTAACTTAAACAAACACAAGCAACAAAAAATGTAATACACTACGAAACTGTCACATATATATGTATGTATGTATATGTATATAGATATGTATTTGTACACAGACACACATACATTATATGTATATATATGTAGTTCGTTACAGGTTTGCCACTTAGGCGTCGAACAGTCAAAACGAAGAGGTAGACTAACACGGCCGTAATTAGTTTCATGTTTATTAACAAACGTTTCGAGGATAGATCATATCATCATCAGTGCCGTGATAGTGAACCAAAATAACGTACATAGGGCAACAGAAAAAAAGGTTCTCTAAATCAACAATGGTAAGAAATAACTTTCATAAGAAACAAAAGCAAAAACAATAATAGAAGCAAACTGTGAACAAACGATAAAGATATAATAAGAATATATACAGTGCATACAAATCAGAATTAATTATATGAAAAAAAACTAATTAATTAATATGGGTGATAATCGGGGTGAAAGCAGTTAGTTGGTAAACAAGGTGGTTGTGGTTGTTTTTGTTTCTTACTATTTTTTTTTTCATATAGAAAATTCATTTCGTCGCGAAAGGTGAACCAATTTTATAAATGTATAAATTAATTTATAAAATCAACAGCATGGAAACACTCATTACTGTGTAGCAATTGGTCTACTTTTCATGATGAAAGGAATTTTCTAGAATTTTCTACATATATACATATACGCACGCACACACACACACACACACACACACACACACACACACACACACACACACACACACACACACACACATACACACACACATACAAATACACATACACATACACATACACATACACATACACATTCACACACACATATGTATATTAATACACACACACACACACACATATATATATGTATGTGTGTGTGTGTGTACAAGTATATATGCAAATACGTATATATTTATATTTGTATGTATATATAAATCTATACATATGAGAATATATACATACATATATATACATATACGCATACGCCTGTATCTATATGCACGCATATATATATATATATGTATATATATATATATATGTATATATATATATGTGTGTGTGTGTATATATATACATATACATACATATATATACATACACATGTATATACATATACATGTATACATATGTGTGTATATGTATATATATATATTTATGTATATATATGTATACATAAATATATATTCATACGTATCTATCTATTCATATATATAAATGTATACGTAAATATATATATATATATATATATATATACATATACACACACACATACACACACTTGTTTGTATGTATTTATATATATTGTATATTACATATACGTATACATATACATATGCATATATATATATATATATATATATATATATATATATACGTATATATACGTATATATATACACATACATACAGTATATATATATATATATATATATATATATATAAACATATATATATGTTTACACATGTATATGCAGACTCGTATATATGTATATGTATATATGTGTGTATATATATATATATATATATATATATATATATATATATATATATATAATCATGTGTGTTTGTACATGCGCGTGAGATGTTATTCAAGTTAGAAAAATCATAAAGATCGGCCAATCAATATTGCTTCACAGAATTTGTTAACTAATGACACAAACATCGAAGTTATTGAACGAAAACAAAGCAAAAGAGAATAGTATCTGTTCGTACCGAAATCCTCCTAATTATTTTGAAACTTCCTTTCGAATGACTTTACCAATTACTCTACGACTAATTTTAGAAAGACGGATAAAGTTTTCTAATTAAAGTCTTAGCTTATTTTGCCGACGAAGAAGATAAACAAATGTGGGTGTGTTTAGAAATTGATAATAAAGGAACATGTGCAAGATCAACACAGCAATTTAGATAGTCATTTCTACGTAATGCCACAAATTATGCAGTACTAAAGAATGTCACATGTACAGTATTGAAGAATGATACAAGTTACGCAGTACTAATGATAGGGTTGATTATTTGATATTATCTGTTGCGTTAACATCTAAGTTTGTTAGCGACGAAAAATATTATGCTTTAAAAGTATTAAAAAAATATTGCACGTCATGCATAATTAAATTTTGTTAAAAATATTTGTCTCCCTTAGGAAACTTATAAGACTCTCCACATCACAATCCTCCCCAAAACACTTTTGAATGTATATGGGTGAAACAAATACTTCCACCACATGTGTCACCGTTAATGGCTCTTGGCATCCCTCACAGCCTGCTTCACGTTCAGGCCCATGAGTCAGTTTTGTGTGCCCGATGTCAGCCTCGTTAACACAACTTCTACTTGCCAGTTGGGATGGACGCTGATCACCCAACTGCCAAGATCAACTCTAGAGGTGTCCCCCGTTGCTCCCTCCATTTATAACAAAGACACCTTCTGATGCTGGGTTTCACGTCGGCGTGGGGGAGAGGAAAACGAGCCTTGGCCCTCCGATCAGCTCGCTCATTCCCACGGATACTAACAATCATTGATATCCAACACGTACTACTATCGCAACAAGTCAATCTTGAACCGCCCTTACCACTGCAAAGCATATGAGAGTCATAGTACATTACAACAGAATAGTTCCTAAATTCTCTAGTTATTTTAGCTGCACTAATGCAATTTGTAGTGATGAAGAATGCCATGTTATGCAATACACACAATAACACAGGTTACACAGTAGTGATGAAAAACACATGTTACACAATACAGGATAAATACACATGTTATACAATTTTGTTATGCAATCCAGAAGTATATCTAAACAGTGACGCGTGATATACCAGAGAACTGTTCACAATTTGAACACCAGAATACTTAACTATTTGGCCTGCTTAACCTTAAAGAGAAAAAGAAACAAATAAATCCAGTAAAAACGAAAAGAAGAGAGACGGCGTTCTGAGACACGACATGGCAGATGTGATTTAAGAGATCTTAAATCCTTTACGTTACTACTTCTGAACCAAACTAAACCAACCATACCACACGACCCACTAAAAGGAGTGTGCAACTAGGAGCTAACTAGCTTCCATAGACATTACCTATCTACTCATACATGAGTAATGATAGCGAGGTTTTACACACACTCCCCGTGGGCACTCGGTGGAAATTGATTTAGAAACTCATGTATGAGTAGATAGGTAATGTCTATGGAAGCTAGTTAGCTCCTAGTTGCACACTCCTTTTAGTGGGTCGTGTGGTATGGTTGGTTTAGTACTGGCCCTCCGGTCTCATAGCCGGAGTGACCTAGGTTCGAGGCCAGGTCAGGGAGGATTGTTATACACCTATATCAATGCGGTATTGCATTATTCCATCTTTCATATATATATATATATACATATACACATATATGTGTGAGGGTGTGTGCATGTGAATGTGTATTTACGTTCTACTCCTCACCTGCCCATTGTCGGCCTGCCCTACGTGCAGGATTATCTTTCGCTAGGTTAACATTCTCTGCCTTAACCTGGGTCCACGCCAGTTCTCCCTCTACCTAGGCTTTTCCTTGTGCCTCCTGTGATCAGCAGTACTTTGGTAAGACAGCCGCCATTCTCAACAAAAATGCGCTGTATCCAGAGGGCGCATTAAAAACGCTCTCTTCTGCCGTCAGTAGGCCACAGATGAATTGTTAGCTGCACGAATTTTCTTTTCTTCGGAATGATGTTCTCACTCGCAGGCCGATAGAATCCTCCTTAATTAAGTGGCTGTCTAATTTCACCTTGAACAGCAGTTTTTCTCCTGCCGGCAGTCTCCCCGCTTCCCACATCCTCCGGCTATTCCTTTGCACAGACCGCCTGATAATTCGACTTAACTTCCATTCACCTATCCTCAGCTGCCCTGTGTCCACGCAAAGTTTCTCCTGTCTCTCGCTTATACTCCTCTCACTTTCCTTTCTTCTCAGGCCTGTAGATGAGATCTAGGAGGATTTCGAAACTCGTTTGTGCACTGTGAGTTCTTGTACCACAAACACACACACATACATATACATAAGTATATATGTATATATATATACACAAATATAGTGTGTACATACATACATACATATATATATATATATACATATATATATATGTATATATATATATATATATATTGTACACACAAACACACACACACACACACACACACACACACACACACACACACACACACACACACACATATATATATAGGCACACACATACACACGAACAGAGATCGAGAAAGAGAACTGGAGACATAGAGCCGTACTTTAAAGCCTAGTTTCGGACTTTAAACAACCGAGCTTCGAACGCCTGGCGTTTTGACGGCCCGAACTAGCTTTACATTATTTGGAACCTTATTGACGGTGGAGCGCCAGCATGATTGTCTTTCATGAAGGCGTTCGACTTTTTTCTTTTTTACTGTTATACCTTTACCCAGCGAATATGCTTTAAATGATGATAGTACAAGATCACGAAAAAAATGTATTGTTTTTGTATGTATACTTTGTAATTGAAAACATAATGATAATATCGAAAACATATTTATAATATGTACAAATCGCAAAAAACTTGCATATCGCTAGTCTGAGCAAAGCCGAAATATTACTTAGTTTACGACTCATGTTAAAATGATGTATGCATATATATATATATATATATATATATATACATATATATATATATATATATATATGTGTGTGTGTGTGTATATATATATATATATATATAAATATAAATAAATATATATATATATATATATATATATATATATACGAATATGAATATATGTTATTCCATCAATGTAATACTAATATATATATATATATATATGTACATCTTGTATATATTATATATATATGTATATATATATATATATACGTATACATGATGTATATATATGTATATATGTACACATCATATGCATGCATACATATATATATATATATATATATATATATATATGTGTGTGTGTGTGTGTGTGTGTGTGTGTGTGTGTGTGTGTGTGTGTATGTATGTATGTATGTATGTGTACACACACACACACACACACACACACACACACACAGGGACGTGCATATGTGTGTGAGCTAGATACATAAAGATATACGTGTATGTATGTATATGTATATATATATGTGTGTGTGTGTGTGTGTGTGTGTGTGTGTGTGTGTGTGTGTAAACAATACATAGAGAGACCTGATGGTACGTTTCACACCTGCCTTTCCCCCTTGGGTAGAAAGTGTCCTGCCCTGCTTTCTCTTTTTGGCACTTATGCGACGTAAGTAAGCATCCACCCTCGAAGGGACCCTCGTCAGACGGAGGAGAGAGACACGGTAGACAGGTCAAGCCCCACAGGGTCCAGCTCCACCACCTACTATCACACTATCTACCTCCTAGCCTCTCTTAAGGCCCAACTATCGCTACCATTTTGAAATTGCTATGATATTTTTCTGCAATTGGTGTTTTATCTAATGTGTATTGTTGTTGTCCTCACATTGCAGTTCATAATATTTCATTTTCTCCCGAACAAATAACTATGTATTAATATGTTTGGTTTTCCCCCGTTATATTATTTATATATACTGCTGCGATTTTCGTGGTAATATTGATTTCACCTGCATACTGTGACCTACTAGTACGAAAGTGTGTATCGTCTTTCACAAAGTGTCTCATAACAAGTGTATTTTCTTATACTTCCCGCGCTTATCTTTAGCTTATTCACACATAGTTTTAAGATACATGTTGATTACCAGCTCTTAGCTCAAACCCACCTACCTGCCAACTTTACACGGAATTCACTCTAGGATTATGAATTTTACTAGATGCCATCCTTATGACTTATAACTTAACCCAAATTGCTTTCATGACGTTCTATCGAAGTTCGATATCTTGTCCTCAGCAATGCTGGACTTTATGCTTCTTTAGTTTTAAGGTACTAGTGAATAAGTATCATGTAAGTAACTGATGGTAATCTCTCCTGTTGCAAATAATGGTAACGCACTACAAACACCATCCTTTATATAGGCATACATAGCTATTACAGGCTTACATAGTTAATTTTAAGTCCGGCTCATGGCCGTAAACGAAGGAATCCACCGAGGAATTACACACCTGTACGCTCACACGATAGACGTATTAAGTTCAGGCCCTCTATGTGTCCGAAGCATAAGTCCTTGATTATCTAGCCCAAAGATATGGAATTCTAGTCCATTTCATGTTTCTCTCTACAATATGATGATACTCTACTGAACTCGCTAATCCTGACAAATCCAAAGTAATTAACACGTCCCCACTTGACACTTTATTACGCTCTCATTCTTTTGGCATTTTAATGAAGTGCTTGACAAACATATTATTATCTTCCTCCTTAGCCCTTTTACTGGTCTCAGTGCGAAACCTCCGCCACACGTGCTACTCTGACACGCGATAACCAGCGGACCAGCGGATCACCAGGAACCATCTGCATGATGCCGAGCAGAACCTGTATTCTGTGCTCTCTTGCAGTGTTTCAAGCATTGCAGACGGCTCGTCCTTGCAATGCTCGTGGCCGAGCGATGTAAGCAATACATAGCAAGACCAGATGGTGCGTTTAAAACCTCTATCCCAAGCACCAGCTTCTCCTCCTTGGGCGGATGCAGGTGTCCTGTCCTGCTTTCTCTTTTTGGCACTACTGTGACGTAAGTAAGCATCCGCCTTTGAAGGGAGAGGAGAGACACGGCTGACAGGCCAAGCCCCACAGGGTCCAGCTCCATCACCTCATCCTCGACCCGGGGACACGGGGATCTCATATCAACCTTCAACAATAAACCAGCAAGCTAAGACCCCTTTCATTCACCTGCACAAAGGCCAACCTCTAGTGACAGCGGTGCTCCCAACCTCTTTCGTTGATATATGGTGGCAAGCAGTGCTCAAGAAATTATCTCGTAGATAATATGTATATGTATACATACATACATACATACATACACACACATATATTTACACACAAATATGTATGTGTATATATATTTCATATATACAGAAATAGATATACTCATAGCTTGTGGTTGCTCCACCGCTATTACTTTGAGGGGAATGGATACAGCTGGACTGCAATCAAAATTTACAGATAATTTAGAATTTGAGTTTGTCAGTAAATGTATCTAAGACGCAAGATGCAAATACTTTCTGGCGGAAGGTGTGTTGCCTGAGAGCAGAGCTATGCAAACAACCAGTCGAAGATGTCAGGGTATTACTAATCTAAAGCTAGGAAAAAAAAAAAATCTTTAAAAATGTATACGGTATTTGGTCCTTTTCTAGATATATAATGTATGGTGTTTGTCCCTGATTTTAGAAATTATTGACTTCTGTATTAGTATATGGGATACTTGCTCAACGATATATCATACCTTTCAATCTCACGAGAACTGTAAGCAATCCTACGTGAGGTTCTAAACTGAGATATGATGCAATTCATTCAAGAATTATGAATTTAATAGAGAGGGCATTTGGTCTGTGGCAGAGAATATACAAACGAACATGTAAATAGTAAGTCTAATAATCATTGAAAGGACAATGAGAATGATTTTATTTGATTATTTAAAATTATCTGCCGCGTCAACAGCTAAGGTCATTAGCGGCGAATGTATTGTTGTATTATATATGTAAGATGAAATATTGCAATGCCACATTAATATAAATATATAACAACTCTCACTGACTGGGCCTCAAAACTAGGTCACTAGGTAATGTCTGTGGAGCTAGTTCACATGGTTAGCGTTTAGATATTTCCTGATTTAAATTACTTTTGGAATGTGTTAAAAATAATTATGGGTACCAGCTCCTTTTGACCAAGAGAATAATTCAAGATTGTATTGAAAACTTGCTTAGGGCAATCAGATTTGTAGGTGCCAATAGTGATGATCCTACAGCACCCCAATTTGTAAGCTCTCTGAAAGGGGTTCTTGCAACAAATATTTTAGATAAATCTATGCCTAGCAATTGCCTTGATGATACAACTCCATTTTTTGAGTGTTTAAAAGTTGAAAAACAAAACAAAACAGAGAAACAATCATAACGTATGATGAAGTGAAGTATAATGTGGAGATGAACATGTTATTTACACATTGAATAGATTTGCAAATTGGGAATGAAAAAGAGCATGAAAATGATTTTACTAGATCTATTTATATTAAATCCGATCCTAGATTTAATGAAAAGCCATCACAAATAAAAGATAATGTTATATCATGTATAGCAGATTGTGTACGTAGACCTGTGCTGAAGAGTCATAAATGTGTTGGCTGTAAGAGAGAGGTAAAGGAACTACACTCAGATGATGTAGGATATTATGACATGTACATGAAAGAGATGAAAAGGGTTATACACATTTATTTTATCCAAGCAAATCTGTTATTGAGATTATAAATGAATATGAAAAACTTTGCCATGATAATATAAAACCAAATATAGGTGATGTCTTGTAATCTTTTAGAAATTGTCTGTCAGAAGTAAGAGGGCTTAATATAGTTCTGTGGAAAGAAGTACAAAATTATGTAAATATTTGCACTAAATAGAAATTGTTATATGAAATATATATATATAATATATATATATATTTACATTAATAAAGATTTTTAAAAGGTAAAAAGAGAAAGGATGTATATTTCCAAGGATCATGAAAGAAAAAAAAAGTTAAAATATTCAATTTATATAGACGACACTTATTTCAGTTAGATTTACAAGTTTTGGATAAGGTATGAACTATTTTTTTTCTTTACAATGTTTGCTTGACTGTGGATGATCCATGTTTGTTTCTTATTTAAAAATTCATGATTTAATTTCATTGAAGTCTCTGGTAATTATGTTTTTTTTTTCTGTATGTTTTGTTTCCGTTTCAATGTACGATCGGTGTATGTTAGATCATGTGGTGTTGTAACATTTATGTCTATATATTTTCTTGATGTTTTCGATTTAAGTTGCATAAGATTTGTTACAATATCATGTTTTTGTTTGTTTTTGTATTCTATGTATGTTTTTTGCATGATTGTTCTCTGAAGTACTTCTGAGCTATGCATGATGGCAATTTTAACTTTATGTTGGTCATGTTTCTAAGTAAACACATATTGTGCTGTTTTGTATTTTTTTATGTTCTCATAAGTGTGTTTGCTTTTCTATTTGTATTTTGCTTAACGCATTTCCAAGTACAATAGCATCTAATTATGAAATGATTGTTGATTTTATTCATTCTGCTCTATAAGGAAAATTAGTCCAATTTGTGGAGAACAGCATCCCATTCATTCATATATAAATAAACTTGCACCGGATAATTGGAAACCTTATACACACTGTAGATATTGAAGACAAATACGAAACGTGTGTGTGTGTGTGTATGTATGTGTAAATATGTATATGTAAACACATACATCAATATTTATATCTATATCGATATTTATATCTATATGGATATAGATATGTATGTATATATCTCCTTAGAATTTTAGGTAAAAAATATAGCTTGTCTAATATAAACATTTGCTACTTCAAATAGTCTACTGCAAATCGAGAGAGAGAGAGAGAAAGAGAGATCAACTACAGAACCCTAAAATATTGCATGGTTAAGTTAGGACGAGTTAAACCAGCGGTCCATGAACTTTATCGTTAGAGGCGTGGTGATCCCTGCACATTGTCTTTGTCCCTATATACTCTTTGTCCCTGGCGTTGCCCTGTTTTGAGTAAGGATTCGAAACGCTCGTGAACACCAGAGCGCGAACGCCGTCGTTCGAAGGGATTTAAAGTACGGCCAACAATCACGCATGAAGATACAAACATGCTTAGGTTGACATAATGAGAGAAATGTGTATCCACTAGCTGGTATTGTGGTAATGGTGACTCCACTGACTAGTATGCCTAATACCCTGTGGGAAACGCGATAGGGATCTTTCAAGTGTAAGTCCGATA
This sequence comes from Penaeus chinensis, assembly GCF_019202785.1. Classification (NCBI taxonomy): domain Eukaryota; kingdom Metazoa; phylum Arthropoda; class Malacostraca; order Decapoda; family Penaeidae; genus Penaeus; species Penaeus chinensis. Next base: position 34,747,219 of record NC_061829.1, on the reverse strand, counting down.
GTGCTCAACTTACAGTAATGTGAACCTGAAATAGTGCAAGATTTCCTCCAACTAGATAACACGTGTAATCTTGTAGTCCGATATTGTAGCAAAATCAGTCACGTTCGCTGGCTGTCTTACCCACCACTAAAAGTTTGCTGTGCGTATCGGAAGGAAGGAATCGAGGGCTACGGAAGTTGTTTAATTGTCGAAATAAAAATCCATCTACCAATAGTGGAGAGCAAGCAATAACGGGTCGCCAGGGAATATCCTCCCTGTCTAAATACAAATGTTGCTCAGCAGTTTATAACAATAACTAGTATTGAGACTTCGCTCTCGACATCATGATCAACTAAAGCCGATTATTATTGAGTACTCACTCTGTTTCTCTTCGTACTCTGTGTATTTTACATTCCTTCACCAAAATATAAACATAAAATATAATTGTTACTGCCAGTTGTAATGCAAAAACAAACTACAAGAGTGTAATTCTTTGTATATATAGAAGGCTTTGTACTGGAAGTTGCATTTCTGGGAACAGTAAAGCATTATTCGTATGAAGAGTAAATATACAGTATGTGCGTACACATACACATGCAGATACACGCAAACACGAGCGCGCGCGCACGCACGCACGCACACGCACGCGCACACACACACACACACACACACACACACACACACATATATATATATATATACATATACTGTATACACACAAACATATATACATATATATATACGTATATATATAAGTGTGTAATATATATATATATATATATATATATATATATATACATACATACATACATACACATACATATCCACAAAGAAACACACACACATATATATAAAGAAACACACACACACACACACACACACACACACACACACACACACACACACACACACACACACACACACACACACACACATTTAGTTGCTTCTACTTTCCTTTGCCTTTCTCAATTGCTATATTCTTCCAGTTCCCCCTTCCATCCACTTTTCTTATCTCTTCAGACACCTATGGTTTCATTGCTGTTATTCCATGTGTCCAATTTGAACCTTTGCACTTTCCAACACTTCCTCTTTCAAGATATTGCAGTTGCCGTCAATGAATCGGCATCTACTCCTGTATAACTACAAGCATTCTGTAAAATATATTTTTTTATACCTTTATCGAAGCAGGATAAAGTCTAGCTGGAATCTTCCAGTGTCTCCTGACTGTTTTCCACGTGTTTCTGTTTTGTTTTTTTTTTCGCTGCAGACAGAACTCAACAAGCCTTTCTCTTCTCTCATTTCTGGTGCCTCGTCCGGATGGTCCTCCTTCCGTTTTATCCGTTCCTTCTCCAAGAACACTGTTCCAATTTCCCATCACTCTTGAATCATCACTTGCTTTTTCTGCCCCAATTAGGTAATTCAGTTGTTCATTGATCTCTTCAATTTTTGTATCCTCAAGCGCTGATGTGGGCATATATACCTGTAAAATCGCCATCGCAAGATCTTCCTCCGCTCTTAACAAGATCAATCGTTCAACGTGCAGTACAATCTTTGTCAGTCGCTTTGATGTTTCTCTGTCTAACATAATTGCTTTTCCTCCTCGTCCTTGCATTGCTGCTCTGTTATCATGTGTGTGTGTGTGTGTGTGTGTGTGTGTGTGTGTGTGTGTGTGTGTGTGTGTGTGTGTGTGTGTGTGTGTGTGTGTGTGAAAAAGAAAACAGCCACAACAAGAAATGAAAATATAACGTAAAGTTTCTAACTCGACGAGTCCCTCTTCAGACGAATAATTAATAATCAATTTCGGTTAGTTATTCGTCTGAGGAGAAACTCGTGAAGAGTCAGATCTGAATGCAAAATGGACTTTTACTGAATGCCAAGTAAAGTTTACAAGATATTCAACACAATAATTGGGCGTATATTTACGACATTAAGGAGAACGATTGAGGTGGGGTAAATAAACGATAAGGACGACCCTCCAGGTGGTCCAGGGGAAGGACAGTGCTCACCCACCTCTAGAGAAAACAGCTGCACAGTTCATGCCATCAGCCGTCAGGCAAAGGGACTACAGTTATGGACTCGCTTGTGTGATTGTAATTTTAAAGCTTAAACTCATAAAACAAAAATATATATATATATGGTTATAATTCCTAAATATTAGTACACATCTCTTATTGTCAGTTATAGTGGCAATCTTGTTTAAACGTACAAGTATCGTATTGTATAATGAATCCAACAACACCAACAGTAACGAGATCAAATCAAAATGTACTGTATGTGCCTTTTATCATTCAGGAGGAATGATAAAAGACAAAGGATTCGATTAAGTACTCCAAAATTGCAATTCCTTGATTGTCTTCATAATTACTGAACGAAACGTAGGACACCCGTTCCCTTAGGTACACCAGAAAATGACGAAAGGTGGATCTTTAAGCAAGGGTCAGGTCAGGTCGCATTGGGTTAACGTATGGTTCAGTTATATATTGACTTTGAAAAGATGCATATTTTTGCAAATAATTTTTTACTTGCTTTGATTTTTTTTTAGAAATGCATGTGTTAAAATGTTTTAAAATGTTGTTTTTTTCACTATCCATGGCAAGCTTGTTGGTTTTATTCATGTTTACTTGTGTCTGTAAAACCAGTCGCTCTGGAAAAATAAGAGTTTCCTGTTCATATTTCGCAAGAGGTGAAAATTTATTTTTACTAAAGGAAAATAAAGAAATAAGGAAAATGTTTATCTTTGTGTGTATTTATATGTGTATATGTAGGTGTCTTAGCCTAAAATACGTCTGAATATAAAGCAGAGATAGATAAATATACTTTTATAACAAACAGCATGGTCCCATCCGCTGTTATGAGGTCAATTCCGGCTCAATTCTGCCTCCCTTTGTCTTTAGCTTTTTTGAAATCCTCTGGCCTTAAGCTTACGCCATGCAAAGGGAGGATTTTTTTTTTTTTATATATATGTCCACCATATAAAAACTACATTTCAAATATGTTGTTTTCTTGCACAGATTGATACACACATTAAGATGAAATATCCAAATTATTTATCACAATGTAAGTATTAATATTGATTATTTTCTTTTTATTTGTTCAACACAATGACAGCTTTGATTTTAGTTTATCATCAGCATCATCATACATATGTGTGCACACACACACAGACACACACGCACACACACACATATATATATATATATATTTATATATATGTGTGTATGTATATATATACACGCACACATAAACATACATACGTACATATATATAGTTATAGTTATATTTGTACGCACATCTATATATACATATATATGTGTGTGTGTGTGTGTGTGTGTGTGTGTGTGTGTGTGTGTAAATATATAGATATCACATTTATAATAATAACAACAATAGTAAAGGGTAAGGTACAGCTACAGACACATCATTTATGATTATCTGACACTTTCCTTCAAATACTTTGGCTTTCACTTTTTACGATGTTTTCTCGACTGAAGGAAGTTCGAAAGAAGATCACGATGTCTCGCAGATGTAACCATGTCGTAGACGAACTTTTCTGTTAAAAACTCTCCGATCTTCAAGGGAGAGGATTTTCAGCTGATTCAGCGCATCTGCATAAGAGGTTTAGTTTGGTCCAATTATGATGCGCAAGGGGCTTTGCTGAAGTCTTTCTAATTTGATTTTTTTTTCAAAGTTAGTTATGGGCGAATGCCGAAGTGGTGCTGCATATTCACAGATGGAGCGTATGTAGGTCGTCCTTATGGTGCACCAAAGGCTTTTTGTGGATAGCATGTAAAGAAAAGCAAGAAAGAAATGAACTTTGAAGTTTTTTCTTTCTTTCTCTCTCTCTCTTTGTTATCGAAACACTCCAGGTCTTCACTGATCCCTGCTACTAACAGAATCCTCTCGGTTAAATGGTCGTCACCTATTTTCAGTCTTGTAATTCACTGAATATAAATTTTATTTCCATGAACTTATCAGTATTTACCATCATTTTGTACGAAGAAGCCCATTCCAAAACTTGAAGGTGGAAGTCTTCCAAAACGATTTTATCCTTATTAACCATCGTAAGGAAGTCCCTGACTGTTCCTTGAGAGATACTAAAGTGAATGTCCATCTCACTGGATACACGGTCATTCCCACAAGTTCTCTGGGAGTGGAGGTCACTGAAGGAGATTCATTTCGCCCTGCTCCCGTGAAATTCCAGGAAAGTCATTTTAATTAGGGTGTTGTTATCGCTGAAGTCATATGTTTCCTTTGGTGTTATCGAACCAGACGATGATCTAATTTTGGTGAGAGTGCCTTCTAAGCAATTATTCTCGGCGAGATATTCGTATTGCTCTGGGCGATTTCAATGCAGTATCTGGCTGCGACCAGGAGCTGATGCTGGCATTGAGAATAGCCTCGTAGTTTGCTAGGTTCGATAAACAGAAGATTTCTGGCTCTTGGTATCAGCGTTCTGACCCGCATTGTTAGACTTAGTACAGCGATATGGGCAATGTGGCCAAGGAAATCGACCACTCGTTGGCACTCACTGGAGAATCCTCCAGAACTGCAGGGTGTATCTGAGTTCTGTGGATTTGATCATCTCTGGGCCCACTTGAGTACATGTGGACAGGGGTGGGGGGTGCCCGGCGGTTTGCTGAAGCTATCTCTGGTTGTTTTGCAGCACTCAAGGGCCTGATGGATGCGTAAAACGCTCGATGCAGCCCAAGAACCGATTGGGCTGAATTCTGTCTTGCCCAAGACCAAGACAAAATTTTATCTCGCAGTAGAAACTGGAAGCTACAGATGCTTGTCACACGGCTAGAATGTCAGGGGATCGCGACTTGCATCATTCCCTGGTGTGCAGGACTAGGTCACTGCTGAGAAGGGACAAGGAACAGTTTTTCAGGAACCTTGCAAAGGAGGTCGAAAGTCACATCCTAGTAAATGACATTCGTCCTGCCTACCAAGCCATCCTCACAGACGCCTTCAGTCCGCTCAGCAAGTGGCCAGATAATCTCAAACCCTGGTGGGATGTGGGTGTGTTAGGCTGAGTATTTTGAGCAGTTGTATCAGGTTGAAGAGTGGTAAAGCAGCAGGTGTCTGTGAAAACCAGCCGAACTGTTAAAGACTGATTATGTCAAGGGGCTTACATGTTGTCCTGTCTGCCATCTGCCAGACTGGTACCATTCCCCCTGACCTGCTAAGGGGTATGGTCATCCCTCTCTAGAAAGGGAAAGGGATCAGTGAAACTGCAGTAATCACCGAGGCATTACACTGATCAGCTTACCTGGCAAGGTTCTCATTCACATCCTTCTGAGACATATCAGAGACCACCTGCTGTGGTACAATCTGGATTCACTCCTGGTAAGTCTACAATAGACCGGTCTATGAAGTCATTATGGAACAGCTTACACTGACCTCAAGAGGGCATTTGATACTGTGCATCGCAAATCACTCTGGGAGATCCTGAGACTAAGAAGAATTCCAACAAGCATTAATTCTAACAAGGATTATTAATAACAAACCTGTATACTGGTACTGAAAGTGCTGTGTGGTGGGGGCCTGTCGAGCTCCTTCCTTGCTAGTTCAGGAGTGAGGCAAGGCTGTGTTCTTGCACCAACCCTTTTCAACACTTGCAAGGACTGGTTACTGGGTAGAGCTACTGTCCAAAGTCACTGTGGAACAACTCTGGGCAATATCAAGTTCATAGACACTGACTGTTGCTATTCTTTCTGAGCCTCTGGAAACCCTAGTGGTGGCTCTTGATGCATTTAGCAATGAAGCAAAGCCCCTGATGCTAGAAGTCAAGATCCAGGATTTTGGGGGCCTGCTAAGAGATCCTGTTCAGTCGGTACGAACTTGCAGTGACAACTTCGAAGTCACAGAGCTTTACATACCTCGGTAGTGCAGTTTATGACTCTGGGCTGTCAGACGAGGAAGTCAATAGATGGATTGGACTGGCAGCAGGGGTCATGAAATTTCTCGACATGAGGATATGGAGATGCCAGTACCTATGCTGAAGGACAAAGCTACGTGTCTTCAAGGCCCTGATACAGACAGTTTTACTATACGGTTATTGAAACCTGGACACCATCTTGTGCTTTGGAAATTCATGTTGATGCCTTTTGCGCCGGATCATGGGGCACAGTTGGCGGTACCATGTATCAAACCAACGGTTGCTCTGTGATATTGGTACAGGACCTTTTATTTGCACAGTGGGCGATTGCCAACTCAGGCTATACGGCCACCTGGCTCGTTTCCCACAGGATGACCCTGCCCATCAGGTTGTCGCTACAATAGACCGGTCTATGAAGTCATTATGGAACAGCTTACACTGACCTC
>NC_061829.1:34728416-34738416 GCF_019202785.1 Penaeus chinensis | reverse complement strand
TTCCTAGCACACATAAGGGTGGGTTAGATTCGTGCAAGTTAGTCTATCTGATGCCTTTCTTAAGAATCACCACAAGCTTACATTTCATAAAAATATTTTTACTATCAAAGGAGAGTTCAATAAACAAACAAGACATGCGTTTCATAGCTTGCAGTATGTTTACAATTGCACTTTAATAGAATAGTCTCCCATTTCAGATTTCCTGGAAGTGGTCCAGCGATCAGTCACTAATTACTGTTAGGGAAGCTATTCTGGCACTGATTGAGGCTATTAACTGACTCTGGTTAAGCTTGGGTTTACGAGAATGAAGAAACTGTTAATGGTAAATATATTTATATATATATATATATATATATATATATATATATATATTTTTTTTTTTTTTTTTTTTTTTTTTATTGTGTTTAAGCAGATGTGGAAAAGTAACCAGACTGAATATGAAGTTGGAGAGAGAGAGAGAGAGAGAGAGAGAGAGAGAGAGAGAGAGAGAGAGAGAGAGAGAGAGAGAGAGAGAGAGAGAGAGAGGGGGGGGGAGAGAGAGAGAGAGAGAGAGAGAGAGAGAGAGAGAGAGAGAGAGAGAGAGAGAGAGAGAGAGAGAGAGAGAGAGAGAGAGAGAGAGAGAGGAACCTATACATTCCATTGATTATTATCGAGAAAATAATTCCTAAAATATTCCTATAATGTTAAACTGCAGACAGAAAAGATGGATCAACGCACACACATATATGCACGTTTGGTATATATGTGTATATGTACATATTTATATATACCTATATCTATCTATCTATATATATATGTATGTCTATATATACATATATATGCATACATACATACATACATACATACATACATACATACATACATACATACATACATACATACATACATACACACACACACGTATCCACCCACCCACAGACACAAACACACACACACACATGTCGAGAATGATTTGCTCGTGAAGTTTACTATAGTCAAAGCAACACATGAGTCATTCATATTATTCCAGTTTCCGTTTGCCTTTAACGTAAGGCACTTGCAGCTGAGGAGTTTTTGAATTTATAATCCTTTCCGGGCACTACGAGGGTCATCTCAAACATATTTTATTATTTAAAAATATCTGCCGCGTCAACATCTAAGGTCATTAGCGGCGGATACCATGTGGAATTAAAATGTTAAAATACTTAACACGTTTAAAATTCTATCAAGAAATTAAGTGCCCTGTAAGTAAAAGTGAATAACAATAAATATTGTATAACAATCAAAGCATAAATAGAAGCAAGTGCAAGGTCTCAGCCTGCGCGGGATATCTGACCAAAAATGACTAAATAAAAGCGTCAGCTGATGCAAGATTCTTGCAAAAGAACACTTCCTAGCATTTACCTTGCAAATACCTGCTGCGTCACGAGGAAAGACAACGACCTGCATAATGAAAGAAATACTGCCGACATTGCAGTTATCACAGAAACGTGGTTAAAAATCGGTTCACTAAACCTCTGAAGGGTACATTCATACAGCAAAATTCGTGAGGGCAGAAGAGGTTGCGGGGTTGCTGCGGTTGTCTCGCGAACTCAGTGTGTTGGTAATATGCGGGATATATGTCCCAATTAGGGCACCTACACAAGAAACCCTGACGAGAACGCAATTGAAATCGTTTACTTTCCCCTCCAAGCAACGTACGAAAGTCCCCACATCATCATACTGGGAGACCTTATCGCTTTTCCTGATCGTGAACTCGCATCTGCACTAAATTTGAAGCAGGCTTTGGCCTTCCCCACACGAGGGAAAATGCATTGGACAAAATCATTTTTTTTTTTTTTTTTTTTTTTCATGAGTAACATTCCTCCCACCTTCCAACAATGATCATCTGTCGCTCATCGAAAGGTATGTCAGGCACCTATACAGTAAAAGAGAACAAAACTCGCGTAAATTCCGGTTCCCAAATTCGTGAGTTCGGATCATGGATGCCATATCATGACAGGGCCGAGGTTCTCAATGCCCCAGATTCGAAAGCAGAAAGCCATCTATTTCATAAATCAGTCTGTAATCAAGTTGGCAACTGTTTCCCCCTTGAAAAGAACATTCATCAGCATCAGGATAAGCCACGGGTTATCTGCAGGATCGATGATCTTATCCTGACAAGACAAAAAGCATACAAAACATTAATGCACCAAAGTACTTGACAAGAAAGTATATCAAGGAATGAGGTCGGTTAGGAATTATCTTAAACAAATAATTGAAAAATTTGTGAAGCAAACCCCAAATAATATGGCCAAAAGTCACATTTACTCTGTCAGCGAATTTGCTAACTCACCAGAGAGCGCTGATGACATCAATAATTTTACTAACATCATCCAGCTACCACTACAAACATCTGAGTTGTCAACGTTCCTACCCTCCCCGCCTCTCCAAGCAATTGTAAGCAAATACGAGATTTGTCAGCTTTTAGAAAGGGTCACCAAATGTAAATCTCCTGGCCCTGATAACAATCTGAACGTGGTCCTATGGAAACGAGCTATCAAAGTCCCAGTTCCCAAATATAAATCCACCTAATTCTCTCGATGACCTCTAACCCCTATTCCGTGCAAAATACTCAAGAGAATATTTGCTTAGAAATTTTGGAAGGCATTCACCCCCAAATCACCTAGTTCGGAAACACCAAAGGAAGCATTTGACCTCAGCGATAACAGTACCATAACTAAAATGATTTTCTTGGAATATCACGAGAGCTAGGCGAAATGCATCTCCTTCAATGACCTCCGCTCCCAGAGAACTTGTGCGAATAACCGTGTATCCAGTGAGATCGACCTTCACTTTAGTATCTCTCAAGGTACAGTCATGGACTTGTTATCATTCCCAACAATGTTTAATATGGATAGTAAAAAAATTGCCAGACTCCCCGGTCAAGTTTTGGAAAGGGCTTCTTCGTACAAAATGCTTGTAAATCCTAAAAATTGCATGGAAATAAAATTTGAATTCAGTGAATTACAAGACTGAAAATAGGTGACGACCATTTAACTAAGAGGGATCTGTTATTAGCAGGGATCAGTGAAGACCTGGAGGGTTTCGATAACAAAGAGAGAATGAGAGAGAAAGAAAGAAAAAACTTTTCATGCTATCCACAAAAAGCCTTTGGTGCACCATAAGGACGATCCATTCGTGAATATGCAGCACCACTTTGGCACGCATGCATGCACGCACACACACACACACACACACACACACACACACACACACACACACACACACACGTACATATATGTGTGTGTGTGTGTATGTATATGTATATATATATATACACATATATATACATATATATACATATATGTATGTATGTATGTATATTTCTATATATACAAACACACACACACACACACACACACACACACACACACACACACACACACACACACACACAGACATGTGTGTAATATAAAAATAATGATAATAATAATGATACTGTTAATGATAACAGTACAGATAATTATAATGATAATGATAATAATGATGATAACAACAGGAACAAAACAAAACAGCAATAATAATAATAATTCATGCATCATTGTACAGTGTATATGAACTGAAAGCTCACGGTTACGTCATAATCAGTCATATAGAGATATTATGGTATGATACTAAAATCAAAGCAAGTAATGTTTCTAACATATAAAGGCATTTATTTCTAGGAAGAAATCTATACAGATACTTACATTGTGATAAATGATTTGGATATTTCATCTTTATGTGTGGATCAAAGTATGCTGCAGCAAGAAAACAACGCATTCGAAATTTGGGTTTCATATGTAAGACATTTTCCTAAAACAAATTGTGTAAGCGAGTAAAAAAAAACATTTTAAATATTATGTTTATAAACAAACAATTCAATAAATGGCTAAGCATGACTCATGAAATGGAAAACCTATTTTCCATTGCTTAAATCCGAGGCTGGAGACAAACCTCCCGCCCTTCCTCTGCATGGTGTAAGCTTAAGGCCAGAGGATTTCAAAAATGCTAGAGACAAAGGAAGGCAGAGGTGAGCCCGAATTGGCCTCATAACAGCGGGTGGGACCATGCTGTTTGTTATAAAAGTATATTTATCTATCTCTTTTTTATATTCAGATGACATTTGTTCATGTGTTTATGTGTTGGGTAAGGCACCTACAAAGACAAGCATACGAGTAATTGCGTTTAGCAAAAATATATTTTCACCACATATATCCTACTTCTTGTGAAATGTTAACAGGCAACCTATTTTTTCTGAACGACTACTTTTACAGACAAACGTAAACATGTACAAAACCAACAAACTTGCAAGGCATAAAATAAAAATATTCTAAACAAAATTAACACGTGCATTTCTTTGCTAAACAAATCAAAACAAGTAAGAAAAAAAAAGAAAAAAAAAAGGAAAAAGCTTTGCAAAAATATGCATCTCTTCAAAGTCAATATATAACTGAATCAAACGTTAATACAATGCGCTATGACTACATTCCCTCTGCTAATTCTAACAACCCTTGCTGAAACATCTTTCGTCATTTTCAGGTGTACCTAAAGGAACGGGTGTCCTAAGTTTAATACAGTAATTATGAAGACAAGCAAGCAATTGCAATTTTGGAGCACTTAATCGAATCACACCACAGTTGCCCTCCTGAATGATAAAGACACCTACGGTACATCTTGATTTGAGTATGTCGGTGTGCATAATGACCCCTCGTTTTCTGGCTACATCGCGTTACTGTTGCTTTTGTTGGATTCAGTATACAGTAGGAGCCTTGTGAAATGTTTTAAAAAGATTACCACTATAACAGACAATAAGAGAAGTGTACCAATATCAAGGAATTATAACCAAATTTAAAAGAAGACAAAATAAATTTAAGTTTTAAAATTACAGTAGCACAAACGAGTCCGTAAGAGGTTAACTGTGGCCTCTCTGCCTGTCGGCTTATGGCATAAACTGTGCAGCCGTATTCCCTAGAGGTGGGGGAGAGCACTATCTTTCCCCTGGACCTGCGTAGCTAACGTCGTAAAAATAACATTCTTTTATGACATAGAGGAGAACTTCAACATATATTGCATGTCATCACAGTGAGGGTCGTCTCTTCATCTGTACCTTATCGCCTATTTACACTACCCCTAATCGTTCTCCCTATTGTCGTAAATGTATGCCCAATTATTGTGTTGTGTATGCCTGATTATTGTGTTGAACATCTTGTAAACTTTACCTGGCATTCGGTACAAGTCCATTTTGCATTCAGATCTGTCACTGCAAAGGGACAATAATTTAACCTGAATTCTGTTGCCTCCATGTTATCACGTAGGCAGCAGTTGGCCTGATTTACTTATGAGGACTGTCAGGATATCTTGTGCTGTAACATGCGACCATCTGCATTGCATATTACTTTATATGTCTGGAACTATATTTAATATTTTTATTGCTTAACACTTTATTTTCATCGTTATCATAAAGCTTCTTCTTCTTCTTCATATTAGTATTATTATTGTTATCATTATTATTATTATTATCATTGTTATTATTATTATTTTCATTATTATTATTATTATAGTTATTATTATCATTGTTATTTTTTTCATTTGTTTCATTTTACTTTATTATTATTATATTCTTAAGAAAGGGGCAGAGTCCTTAGTCTTACATATGATCTAACCTCTCAATATCCTGTGTAGGTCTAATGACGATGAATATGCTTCCCTAACATGGAGATGTACAGTACAGTAAGAAGCTACAACTCGGAATATAACTGTTATATACTTCAAAATGCTATATATTCTTATCAAGATAAAAAAACAAGATTAAAGAAACAAAATAGTTTTCAATTACAAGACAGGACGTACGTTATTGCCATGCAAATGACGTGTAAACTTATGTCGATTATATAATAAACTCTTTATCCGTGTTCAAAACCGTACTACTGCAACACTCTTACGATGTACTTTATAGTGTGTGACGTCACGATATGGCAGCTATGAGGGCTTCGCATATGACCTTCAGAGAACTTACGACACTGTAACATTTCTGATGATGGATACAATATGGTAAACGCTGTTGAGTATCCGGCCCCATACGATGCATAAAATGTCCCCGATAAACCACCAAAATATATGATTAATTCCTTCCATCCACAGCTGAACACGTGATGTGAACGGTGTCTTGTAGCATAACACAATTCATTTTAGACACAGTTGTAACTTAGCCCTGTTAATATACAAAGGGGATGCTGTTGACTGTGGATATTCAGGACAAAATTCTCTCTCTCTCTCTCTCTCTCTCTCTCTCTCTCTCTCTCTCTCTCTCTTTCTGTATCTCTCTCTCTCTCTCTCTCTCTCTCTCTCTCTCTCTCTCTCTCTCTCTCTCTCTCTCTCTCTCTCTCTCTCTCTATTTTACATATTTATCCAAAGACGGCATATTATTTGTTATATATGCAAATTCAGCAAGACTATGTATACACGGGATAACACACTGTGATGAGAAACCCATTGTTTGACTAATAGAAGCATACCAGGCAGATGAGATATTGCTTGTGAATCAATTACAAGAAAGATCAGCAGTGGGTCCATTAAATATAGTTATCAATTACTTTCTTTGTGATAAAACGACAAAACGATTATCAATATGATAGGCTTTTTGTATTTTCCACAAATCATTTATTTTCCACGCCGCTATTCCATTTTCTTTTTATGATCTATTTAAGCATTGAGGCTCTTTCGATCAATAAAATCGGAAAATGAAAGATTCTGGGCAAAATGACTGATAGAGTAGACAAAGCTAATTTTCCATGTACATGATTTAGTAAGATATAAATATGGGAAGCAAAGTTTGATGATGCTTAAGAAACTTGGAGAGACCCATGCAGGTTTATATAGATAGACACTCACACACACACACACACACACACACACACACACACACACACACACACACAGTTTGAGGAGGACAATCCAAGTACAGTAGAAATTATATGGACAGAATAAACCCTCCGATATATATCGAATACTGTTAAGATATAGTAAATGTAAAGTGTAATCCTGGTTAATTATCATCAATATGACCTAAGCTCCTTACAGTACTCATCTCTATGATTCCCTCTCTTGAAATTCTGACACGCTGGCATTTCAGTTTCAAAATCAGAAGCATTAAAGCTGCAACAGCATTATGACATATTTGTCTTAAAGCATTGACATATTTGCAATGTATGCGGTCACTTATATTTCCCTTCCCGTCAGTAAACACAAACGCAAAATAATAAGTTAATTGGAATATATATAAAACAGGAAGTCACAGAACAAATACGTCCATTTATCAACAAGGAAATGATACAAGCAATTGCAAAATTCACTTCCACTTCTCTCCATCACAACAACCATTAGGTAGCATGCATGAACTAAGACACGTGCCAGTGTAAAGAAATTAGAAAATAGTTATTTTTTCTTATCATTACTGAAATCTTAATGATATCTGAACTGAAGTGCCTTTAGCCGATAGATTTCCACGTGCTCTACCAAGTTCAAATATTTGTTAAATGAAATAAGGATACATTTCTGGAACTAAATTGAGTGTAAAAAATCTAGTGTGATATCTATTTTTTTTTTTTGTAAAAGTAAAACAAAAAATGAAAATGATTCTTTTTTGTGCTTAGAAGATTGTTAGGAGAGAGATGTTGCAGATAGAGTCCCTGCAATATATACAGGAGGGAGGTATATTTCCTTTGACCTTTAGTCTCTCAATGTTAAAGCAACTCAAGGATCGAGTCATGCGCAAGCAATTCTGCAATATATTCAAATTAACTGGAGTTACAGATATTGACAAAGCATACATAATTGAGCCACACTTTAATTTAGATCTTTAACAAAGGCTTTCATGTAATCAACAAAGAATTAATCTTTCATAGACAATCTTTTGTTACTGGCTATGGGTAGATGGCCATGCTAGGGTGGAAACTAATTACTGAAGGAGAATTGGTCGGAACATATATATGTATGTATGTATGTGTGTGTGTGTGTGTGTGTGTGTGTGTGTGTGTGTGCGTGTGTCTGTGTGTGTGTGTGTGTGCGCATGTACACACACACAAACACACACACACACGCACACACATACGTATACATATGTATATGTATATATATGTATATATACATATATATATATATACACACACATATATGTACACATATACATGTATATATATATATATATAGATGTGTATATATGTATAAATATATATATATATATATATATATATATATATATATATATATATATATATATATATATATGCATGTATGTATGTATGTATATACACATGTATATGCATACACATACTTATATATATACATATATATATATATATATATATATATATATATATATATATATATATATATATATATATATATATGTATACACACACACACACACACACATATATATGTATATATATATATATATATATATATATATATATATATATACACACACACACAATATATACACCTAGTGCACTGATAAATATTGTATAAATGCATCAAGTAATATATATATATATATATATATATATATATATATTTATATATGTGTATATGTTTTTGTATCGCATTCTAGAATGATTTAGCGAGAGAGAGAGAGAGAGAGAGAGAGAGAGAGAGAGAGAGAGAGAGAGAGAGAGAGATAGATAGATAGATAGATAGATAGATAGATAGATAGAGAGAGAGATAAAGAGAGAGAGTACACTCCCTTCAGGCGCATGCGCATGAACAGCTTTCTGAATAAGGCCATTTAGCAAGCGCCGTAAAAAGTCCCAGCGTTGAAGTCTTTCTTTCAACCAAGCTGACGCAGCCTCTGCTTTAACGATTCCTTTTATGGCTCATCGCAACAAGGTTTCGTCCTAAAGCAATAAACCGAAGAGTATGGTGTAAACCCGGGAGAGAAAGATGAATGCTGATATGACTTTATATTTGAACATAAGATCGGAACAGTGCTAATATGATTCTGAATTGATGGGAGCAGATCTAAAACCAGAAAGAAATGGAAAAAAAAAAAAAAAACTAAAGTAAATTGATATTACATGAAATGTCTATCACAAATATTGCTATACCACGCTCTTACAACACAGTTGTATAGTTAAGACTGTACAGTACACATGGCGATTGACACTGTAGAAGGACACCTATTGTTTCCCACTGAATGCATCCAAGTGAAAGGGATCTTCTTAAGTGCTACTAGCAGAAAGCAATTCATCCCTCTGATGTTTCCCGGCCACGTTCTCCACCCTAACTTTGATCCAAATTTACACGAACTTTCCTTTTCCGGCGACTTCTCCGTCAGGCGGTTCATTCTCAATCATGTTCCCGGAATCACAAAGTTTGCCTCCCTCGCCTTGCAGTAGAGAGCTTGTAAGCGGACCTAGTGCTGGGGATGATCTCGGCTTGTTTCACTAGTTTGGTTCCAGCGTAGCAGTCGGTGTTTTCAACCTTGTCAGGCGAAGTTTCGAGTCTTTAACGATTCCCGTTGCGCTGTCAATTCCACGAACTTCTCGGGTAATTCTTTCAAGTTATAGATTAGAGCAGTGGTGGGCAAACTTTTCAGAGCGAGGGCGCATCAGTAGGCCGTGAAACGTCAAAGGGCCACACCTTTAAAAATACAACATATAGACAGCAATGGTTAATAGTAACAAACAAATTGATAATCCTGCACAAACAATTTAATGTCAAAATTCTGCTCTATAATTCTTTTAAAGTTTGACACTAGGTTGCTGGTAGAAACTTTCATCACTGCATTTTTTTAAGTTTGTGTCTGACACTATGGACCTATTCTTGGACTCATTTATCTTCATTCAGGAAAAACAAAAATGGTTGGGAAAAAACATTTCCTTCAGTGAATGATCAGACTGAATATCTATCAATCAGGTGCTGCATTAACATCAGCAGAGAAAGGAGAAGTTAATAAGTTGAATTTAAGCCCAATCTGTCTGAAATCCTCAAACCTTCT
>NC_061829.1:34705916-34708416 GCF_019202785.1 Penaeus chinensis | reverse complement strand
TAGCAACAGCCGCAACTCTGATAGATAGTTCGACAAAACATAAACAGGGCTAGATTTATAGATACATATACTGGTAGACGAGATACCCTGGCGTAGTGGAAAGGTGGGTGGACGAGAACATGCCCTCTTGCAAGGATAAAATTGTAGGACGCGAGTTATCTCCAATTATCTCGAATCTTTGCATTACAGAAAGGTTTCGAGATCAGACGTCATTTCCCCTCTATCCTCTTTCTAACTCCACGTTTAATGAGATATTTAACACGTTCAGTTTTAGAGGGTGATTGGTATTATTAGTATAGACTTCTTCATTTACTGTTGGGTTCGATGGTAGTTTATCAGGTAAACAGAATAAACAACAAGGATCCCACGCCTACATTGCAGCTTTTCCAGGAATGGAATATCAGATGATAATTTCTCTATGTATATCATTATAGCAAATATAGTTCGACGAAATATGTATATACATATATATTTTACTTTCGTTTCTAAAAAGATACTTTTGTTCTATATTGTGTACTATTTTTTTCTATAAATATATATAGCACAATGAAGATGAGAATAACACATGATTAAATTTAATATTTGTTTATTCAGGAAAGACGCATTTTCTCTGAAATTAAAACTCATGTTTATGTTTAATTTTGCACTGGATTAATAATGCTAAATCACACACACACACACACACACACACACACACACACACATATATGTATATATATATATATATATATATATATATATATACATACATATGTATACACGTATACACACACACACACACATATATGTATATATATATATACATACATATGTATACACGTATATACACACACACACACACACACACACACACATATATGTATATATATATATATATATATATATATATATATATATATATATATATATATATATATACATAAACACACACACACACATACACACACACACACACACACACACACATATATATATATATATATATAAATATATATATATATATATATATATATATGTACACACAAAAGTCTATATATAAGTATATATATACATACATACATACATATATATATATATATAGACAGATATATATAAATATATAGATATATAGATATCATCATCATCATCAGCCTGGCTCAATCCACTGCAGGACGTAGGCCTCTCCCAATCTTTTCCATTTTCGTCTGTCTTGCGTATTTTGCTTCCAGTCTTGGCCTCCTAATTTCGTTATTTATTTCGTCGTGCCATCTTGTCATAGGTCTGGCCCTTGGCCTCTTTATGTTATCTATAACCCAGTCTGTTACTCTCTCTGTCCATCTGTTGTCCTGTCTATGATTTATATGACCTGCTCATTGCCATTTTTTCGATTGATGTTACCGAGTATATCTTCCCCTTTTGTCTGTTCCCTGATCCACGTCGACCTCATCCAATCTCTTAGGCTAATTCCCAGCATAAACCTCCCCATCCCTCTCTGGGCACTTATTAATTTCCTCTCTAATAATTTGGTTGTAGTCCATGTTTCTGATCCATCGGTCATAACTGGGAGGACGCAATGGTTTAAGATTTTTTTAAACATAATGGCAAAGAGCCTCTTAGTATGCTCTGTGTCTGCCGAAGGCACTCCAGCCTAGACTGATGGGTCGCTTAATTTCCTCATCGCCAGATGTGTTTGTCTGTACGAGCTGCCCCAGGTATATATACTTGTCTACCACCTCTAGTGCTGCGCCTTGAACATGTTTGAATTGAACTCTACTGTTGAACATGATCTTAGTCTTTCTCTTGTTAGGTCTAAGTCCGACTTTCAGGCTTTCTCTATTCAGATCATTTATTAGTTGATGCATTTGATATGCAGATTCACTGAAGAGAACAATATCATCTGCAAATCTTAGGTTGTTAAGGTATTCGTCCCCAATTTTGATACCCTTTCCGGTCCATTCTAGCTTCTTGAATATTACCTCAAGGCAAGCTGTAAACAGTTTTGGTGAGATGGTATCACCCTGTCTAACACCTTTCTTAATTGAGATTTTATTGGTTTCTGTGTGGAGCCTGATGGTTGCTGTCCCATCTTCGTATATATCTGATAATTTACAATACACCTTTTCATAATCGACGAATGCCATACACAGGGGTTTCCTATTTGTTTATTTTTTCTCTAATTTGAATGAGCGTGTGTATGTGGTCTGTCATTGAAAATCAACTGCGGAAGCCTGCCTGTTCTCTAGGCTGGTTAGAATCCAGACTGTCAGAGATGCGAGTTGTGATGATTTTAGTGTGAACAGTTTGTAAGTAACTGAAAGGAGGCTAATGGGTCGGTAGTTTTTTAGATCCTTTCTGTCCCCTTTTTTATGTATCAAAATAATTGTTGAATTTTTCCAGGCTTTCTGAGTTTTCCATTGAGGTATTTGTTAAAACAAGATTGGCTAGTTTCACTGTTGCAATTTCCACTGCATCTATTATAAGGTCTATACTAATACAGTCTTCACCTGGTGTTTTCCCTCTC
>NC_061829.1:34663416-34668416 GCF_019202785.1 Penaeus chinensis | reverse complement strand
TATATGTATATATTTGTATACGTATATATACATATATAGACATATATATATATATATCTAGTAAACATATATATATATATATACATATATATATATACCCATACATATATAACATACACACATATATGTTAATAAATTTATACATATACATGCTATATATTTGTAAACATATATATAATAAGATATAAAATATAAATATCTATAATATATCTAAATATATCTATATATATATGTATGTTAATATATAGAATCTCTCTCACAAACTATATAGTAGACATTTAATATAGTAGAGATCTATCTATCTATCTCCTAATTCAATCTATAATATATATTTATTTTCATTAAAATATCTATCATATATCAATATATATCTATATATATATCTATATATACATAAATAACTTATAAAATATCATATATATATAAAATATAAATATAAATATATATATAACATATATAAAAAAAAACTATAAAATATATAAATATAAGTATAATAATAGAAGTATATATAAATATATATCTATATATAAATATAAATAATATTATAAATATATATCTAATATATATAGATATCAACATGAACATAAAAATAATATATATGATTTATAATATATAATAAATATATATATATAAAAATATATAAAAAATATATAAATATATATAAATATATACATACACACACATATATGTGGTGAAAGTGACACAAAGAAAAGCAAGACACAGCTCACACACACACACACACACACACACACACACACCTATACCCACATTCACACTCTCCACAAACACACACATACGACACTCTCCACCAGCACACACAACACACACAAACGTAAGAAGATCACACGGACACCCACACTTCCCTCTACATACACATCACATCCACACACAAACCACAACAAAGAACAAGAAACAACCCGCATAAACAAAACGCCGATCCCTCCCCCCAACAAATGGACACCAACTTTCCCCAATAAAACCAACACCACCCCACCCAACTTACCCCCCGTACGCCGCCTCCCCGTCCTTCCTTACGCCCCTCCCGCCCTCACTCCCCTCCCCTCCCGACCCGCCTTCCCCCCCCCTCCCCCCGCCGTCCCCTCATCCGCCGCCCTCGACGCCCGCCCTCCCCTGTCCTCTCGGCCCCACACAAAACAACACACCACACACACACTCACACTACAAACATCACCACACACACACACAGATATATATATGATTCTATATAAAATATAGAAAGGTATAGGAATAGATATATATAGAATATTATATTTTATATATAGTATACATACCGACAGCCCGCACCCTCAACGCTTCCAACACCCCAACCACCACGGTGCCCGCCACAGCGCCCCCACCCGTCCCAAATCCCCCACAACCCCAAACTACCCGCGCGACTGTGCGCACCTGCAGACGCGGCTCCACCGCATAGACTGCCACCTGCAACATCTGACACGTCGGACTCAAGATGACGACAAGAGTGCTTGAAATAAATGCATTCAATTTGAGTTTGCCTTCAAGTTACGATCCTATTTTCCCTCCGGCGGAGAGATGAATTGGGAAGGACGACGGGACGGGAGGCGGCCTACAAGAGTAGTAGAGGATGGAGTGAGATGTGGGGGGGAGGTAAAAGAGGGAGGGGAGGCGCCTTCAAGAGGAGTATGACAGGAGGGAGGAGGGGGGGGAGAGGAGGGGGGAGGTGGAGGGAGGGCGGAGGGGGGGAGAGGAGGGGGGAGGGGAAGAGGAGGGAGGAGGCGCGTTCATGGGGAATGAATGAGGGAGGGAGTGAGGAGCGGCGGCTGGAAGCGGTCTGGGTGGCCGATTCTCGGGGCTTTCGGGTCGGCTGGGTCCGTGCCGTGTCTTCTGTGGTTTCTGGGCGGCGTAGTGATGGGGGCGCAGGAGCGCCAACCCGAGGGAAACACCCTTCTGCGTCAGTGGTCCCGGTACGGCTGTGTTGTTTTCCTCTGCGTCTCGTTTCTTGTGCCGTCTTCGTGTTTTTCTTGATTCGTTCTCCAACCCTTCTTCTACTCGTTCTATTCTTGCTTCTTTGTTCTCTTCTTGTTTCTTGGTTCCCTCCCCCTTTTTCTTGTTCTTTCTACAACCCTCTTCTCGATCCTTTCTTTCTTTCCTTTTTGTTTGCCCTTCTTCCTTTCTTTCTTTTTCTTCTCGTTTCTCCGCTTTTGCCAACCCCTCTGCTACCCCCCCTTTTTCTCTTCTTCTTCTGTTTTTCTCTTCCTTTTTTGTGGCTTTCTCTTCGTTCTTTCTTCGCGACAAAACCCCCAGTTCCTCTGCGTTCGTGCTTTGGGTCTCTGCTTAGTTGGCCTCGGCGTGTGGTCTCAGCGAACCTCGTCTACTACTTTTTTCTTTCATTCCGCTTTTCTTTATGTTCCTTCTTCTGTCGTTACTCTTCTTTTTCTCTGGTCGGTCGCCAACCCCGCCGCGACCTCCGGTTGCTGGCTGCTGCCGTCGTGCGGGCAGGCGGTCGTGTGGCTTGGTAAGCGCCCTTGTGGCGGTCTGGCTTCAACCAGCGGCGAATAGTAGTGCTGGCAGCGTGGGGGGAGCTGGAGGGGGGACTGTAGTATTGGGTGCAGCTTGAGTTTTCTCGTCGGTGTGTGCCGCTCGCATGTTCTCTTGCTTTTTTTCCTTCTTTCTTTTTTCCTTTCTTTTCTGCCTGCCTTACTTTGTTTCTCTGGTCTTCTCCAACCCCCTCCGCTAACCTCTTTGCATTTCTTCTCCCTCTGGGGCATTCGTCTTCCTCTGGTTGCTATGTTCGTTCTGTTTCGTGCTTCTCTAACCCGCGTAGTACTCTTTTTCCTTGCCCTGCTTCTTGTTTCGTGCTGGCTTAATCTCCGTGCTTGTTGGCCGCGCTTCGATTGCGTCTTTCGGCTTCACGCCTGTAAATAACGGGCTCGGCCCCGATCGGCGGTAATTTCTGGGCAGTTGCCGGCCATGTCCGCGAAGGGCGGCCAGGTGATCTCTTGTCCTTGATGCTTTTGTCCCGAGCGATCTATGCGTGTGGTTGTTTTACCTGCTGGCGGTCAAGCGAGGGGGTTGGTTCCTCAAGCTAGCTTGGTGCGGGTCGGTGAGGTAACCGGTGCCGTATCGTTTGGGCCTAGCGCGGCTTTCGTGGCCCTCGGCCTGGCGGTGCCAGCTCAGCATCGCGCCTGTGGAGTGGTCTCGGGATGGTCCGTCGGGTTTCGCTCTGCTACCGTACGAGATTGGGGTACTTGGCACGCTGCGCAGGGGTGGCCCCCCTTGTCGCCCGCACCGGCCGCATTTCTCCCCATCCCCTTGCCTTTCCAACTTTCCGGCTCGTGTGCCCTCTCTCTCTGTATATTCCCGTCCCCAATCAACACCGCCACCTGTCTCGACCTCCCCCCCCCCCACCCAACCCGCCACGTGCCTTGCATCTTCAACCTATAGCCCCACCGCCTACCGTCCTCTCCCACCAACGCCTTCCAGCGTGCCCATACGGCAACAAAGGCAGCGATAGGCCAAACCACAAAGACTGCACACCCAGCGAAAAAGTGGAGCCTGGTATGTGCAGTCTGCCTCTCGGAAGGAAAACGCTGCATGACCATACATAAATGCCATATCACAAATTCCATATAAGAATACTTATCTATTCCCAAACGATATAGAAATTTCTAAACAGACGTGGAGTAGACGGAGGAGTGAGTAGAGGAGAGAGAGAGCGAGATAGGCGAGAGAAGGAGAGAGAGGAGAGAGCGAGGAATAGAGAGATTCGATAGCGCTCGCGACGAGGCGAGCTCGCGTCTCACGGTCTCTCTCGCGCTGCGCTTCACGCCCTCCATACCGCCTCCCTACCTGCTCTCTCTCTCGCTCTCTCTCTCTCTCTTGGCGCCCCCTCTCTCTCGTTCTCGCTCTCGCTCTCTCGCTCTCTGCTCGTTGCTGCCTCGCTCTCCCCTCTTCTCTTCTCTCGTTGCCTCTCCTGCTCGTCTCTCGCTCTCTCTCTACTCTTCACTGTTCTTTCTCTCTTCTCTCTCTCTCGCTCGCCAGATTACAATCAAACATCCCCACTACGAGACACAATCCATTTCCCAACCACATGCCAGCCACACACCACATACACAACGACCCCACCCACAAAATGGCTTCCTGATGGTTTTGGTCATCTGTTCTGTAACAAATACTTAGATTACTCTATGGGAAACACCTATGTCAAATGATAACACATTACTACATTGCGTTCCAAATATTACACCATGCTATGATCAATGCAGCATGGTTCGATATGACTATTTTTTACCACTACATTAAATAACAGGTTTACACGTGTATCGATTATACTACTGTTTGAGGTTTAGTTTTTCGCAAACATAAAAACCAAAGCTGTGTTTAAACTGTACATTCTGATACAAAAAATTTGTATATTAAATTTTTAATTAAATAAAATATGTCATATCTTACCTTTTATGAAAGTGGGAAAAAATGCCCCCGATAATCAATAAAACTAGCAATAATACTAGCATCCTGCTCTATATGAAAGTGAATAAAAATGCATTATTTCGAAAGCTACAGGACCGAGTCTTTTTTCAGACAAAATACTTAATCTGAATGTCAAATTATGCTACCGAATTCATTTCACAAATGAAATATCTTGCAACAAGACTGGCGTGCTTTATATACTGGTACAAAAAAGCGGCGTTCTTTCAAAACTAATATGACCGACATATTCTGTTTTATTAACGGATCCCTTTAAAAAAGTCCACAGAAACGGACATCAAAAAGAGAGAATTGACTATCAGCTCTTTCCATTAAAGGGTATGCAAAACAAAAGTATTTGTAGATGATTCATACATCATAAACATACATACATACTACATAAACTACATACATACAAACATACATACATATTTAAAAACATACATACAACATTCATCATACATACATCATTTATATATTATAAAAATTTTATATATATATATATATATATAAATACACGCACATAAACTGTTGTATATACATATATATACATA
>NC_061829.1:34658416-34660916 GCF_019202785.1 Penaeus chinensis | reverse complement strand
CACAGACCACCCCCCACCCCCAAAAAAACCCAAACCCCCCACCCACAACCACCCCCCACACTCCCAAATCCCCCCCGCCCCGAAGCGACCACCGGCAAAACCCCCCCCCCCACCCGTCCCAGACAAAAGCCGAAACGCCCGAATCCCCAAAACCAGGACTCCCCAGAAAATTCCAAAAAAACACTGCTCTAGGGGAATCGAATAACCGGAAAAAGCAACCCAAAATCGAAAAATTTAAAAAATATAAGATAAAAGAAGTCGTAAAGGAAAGATGAAAATAGCCCAAAAAAAAAAAAAAATCCCCCAAAAAGACCCCAAACAATACCTAACCCCGAAAGACCCCAAGAAAAGAGAGAAAAAATAAGGAAAAAAGTAGAATATTACTATAAAAACAAAATAGAAACCGTAAAAAGAAATAAAAAAAGTGAAGAAAGAAGAAATATGAAGATAAAACCCAAAAAAATCAAACAGCACCCCCAAGGGATTTATAAATAATATAATAATAATATAAAAAAATAAAAGAGTTTTTGTGGTGTGTTTGTGGTGTGTAGTGGGGTGTGGGGTGTGTTGTGTGTTGTGGGGTAATTGTTCATTTAACAAACATGCATACACACCGCTCAACACACACGGGGAAAAAGGGGCCCAAAAAAACCCTTGTTTACAAGTTTTATGCACACAACAAGTACCCCAACAAGCAACACTCATACACACACCCCACACACCACCCACCCCACACACACACACACACACACACACACACACACACACACACATACCCACAAAACACGCACGCATGCCCACACACACACCTGCATACAGACATGACTCACAGATAATTGGTTTATGATCTATGACATTTTCATTAGCTTGGTTGCTTTCTTTTAATTAATCATTTATTTTATTAGATTCCCTTTTCGGGCAATTACCTGACCACATTGCTACCACAAATTTTAGAAAGTATATGTTATAAAGAGATATGTGAAACTTGGCGGGCATGCTCGTAGAGTTCGAGTAGCTTAATTCTACCGGAGGCTGAGATCAACAACTGAGCTAATCAATGAGGATGACGCCGATAACGGCCCAATACCGGTATCCACCCTTCCCTTCCAACCACGAGGGAACCTCATGGTCAGATGCCAGATTAACCCTCGGCCCATCTCTAGCTCCTCGCGACTGATCTGCTCAATCTGCTCAAGTCACGACTCCCCACAAACCTATTATATCCAGGGCAGGATTATTCACATGGACACTTGCTGAATTGTGGAAGTAAGAGATCCTATGATGGTCTCACGGTGAAATTGTCGGTTGGACACACGGTCCTGCCAGCTGTACCCCATGATCTGGTGCGAAGATCTGTTACAAAAGGCGTCAAGATAAGACACAGGAAAGCATCCAGGTTTCACTTCCACAAAATAAAACTTTCACCATACTTTACAATACTTTCAGTTTATAGGCTTGATATTAGTTCAATAATTCCCCAAAGTCTCAGGTACTATCAGTGATTTCTGATACACTGAGGCAAATGTCTGCTTTAGGTCGAAGTAGGCTGCATGCTGCAGCCCACGACCGAACTCATGACAACATTCTAAAATGACTCAAAGGGTACGGTGTATTGTGGATTTGGTTTAGTGAATCCAGATTTCTAAGGTCTCTGGTGCCTTAGTAGGTGGGCTCTGATATGGTAGAATATGAGTGAGAACCTTGCCTAGTATGCTAAGTAGAGTGATGCCGTGGTAGTTACTGCAGTCCCATCAATCACCATTCCCAATGATGATGATGAATGCATTCACGGGCCAAGCTTATAGGGTGAGGCCTAGGTTACGTTAGTGTCACCTGATCCGTGATAGAGCGAGAAAAAAAGCTGGGGGTGATCTACTTGGCTTAGTAGGGATGAAATAAAAAGTCAAAGGCTAAGACGGTCAAGTGTTTGCTGCCTGGAGGCAAGCTGATTGCCCTCACAGAAGGCAACTGGAGGGCGCCACATCCACCTCAGTGATCTGGTGGATCACATGATGCTGTCCACGGGACGCCTGTCTTGCACGCCCCGGAATCCATATCCCAGCTCCCCACTCTCCATCGTCCCACTATGAAGGTTGAGACCTCCGACGAAGGACCCCAGAAAGTCAGCTGCTGTTGGCCTCACCTGCCGTAAAACAGGTGAAACGTCTCCCCGCAGCCGAAGGAGTTTGACATTACTGGAAACTCTGCACTAGGCATAGCTGAAGCTAATTTGGCGTGGAGGGTGATGATTCACTAAAAGTGGTTGGTTGGCACCGGGCGTAACGATGGTGGTGCCTCTCGGAGCGGTGTGTTCCTCCCATTTCACAGCTGGTGGTTCTGGAGTGATGTTTCTGCTTCGGCTGCCGGGGGAGGAATGGCTTTCCCTTCCAGAGAGGGATGATCATCCCGGCACCTTTCCCCTACCAGAGAAGAATGACCTCTCAACGGGACCGCAGGGGGATTTTATAATCAGCAAATCAAAAGCCCGTTGAGTGACTAG
>NC_061829.1:34648416-34650916 GCF_019202785.1 Penaeus chinensis | reverse complement strand
CCTTTGCGTGTGATGCACAAAGGCGGTGAAATGGGGCAATGTGATATATGTTGTAACCGGGCCGGGCATGCTGGCTGATATCATGTTAGCTGTACTGTATCGTTTACACAGATATACAATGGACTAGTTAACAATTGTATTGCGTGGATTTGTAGTAGATGCGGCTCTACTCTCTTTCTCATTGTTCTTCTCCCTTTCTCCCATTCAGATGTTTGACTCCTACGACACACTTTACGAACACAACATGAACAATCTTCTTGTACCACATTCACCTCCCAGGAACCCACACTCATATATACACCACCTCCTTCTATACCTTGTATTGCTCGCCACTCCATCCCTAAACACTCAATACTTACATCTCCCAAAACCCTCAGTTTCATTCCCACTCTGTGCCAACCCCCCCACCCCCACACACACACTCAACTGCTTTGACTTCAACCCCTATACTCTCTTGCACTACCCGATCACTCCCTCCTCCCCCGAACCCCTACCCTAACTCCTCTTTCCCTGCCCCCTGCCTTATCTTTCTCTTATTCCCATCCTTTCATTCTTTCCCATCCTCTTCCTTTACCCTTTCCCCTCATTTCCTCCTCCCTCTCCTTCCTCTCCTACACTCATCCCTTCCTCCCGCACACCCTCCTCCTCCCACACTCCCTCCTCCCCCGTACACCCTATTCCTCTTCCGGGCTCCCTACGCCCCCAACCACGACCCAGCACGACCCAACACAACCCAACATTGCGCCCAAACTCTTCAACTCAACGACAGCTCAACATAAACTTCCGCAGCATGATATCCAAAAACACCCAACTCCTCCACACTATTGACATATACAACCCGGACATCATAATCGGTAGAGAGACATGGTTGACACCTGTCTTCCCTCTCCCTTACAGTATGACAGTGATACGTCGAGGCAGACCCACTGACATAGGGAGAGGTGGCGGTGTCCTTATCGGCACCAAACTTGACTTAGCTGTTAAACATAGGCCTGAAATTGACACAGACTGTGAGATTACTTGGATCCAACAACATATTTCTAAATGTAAATCTCTCTTGCTCGCCACTTTTTGAAATCCCCCTCTTCTAACATAGAATACTTACAAAACCTTCAAATATATCTCACTCGCATCATTCCAGACAAACACATTTAGATCGAAGGTGACTGCAATCTCCCTGATATCAAGACCACAACTTCCCCTTTCAACCCCACTGACGAGGACGCCCCAAACCTCATCATTCCCCACACGAACAAGCGTAAACTACATGACACCTTCATAGACATCATGAATACATTCTCACTCTCACAAACAGTACTCAATCCAACACAAACAGAAATCCCCACACACCCCGGTGGCGACGGAGGCCCTTCAACCGCTGCCCACACGCTAGATCTCTTGCTTACAAACAACACTCCACATAACCGAGGTTGTTTCTGGGCTAAGTGACCACGACACCGCTCTTGTTGACGCAAACATCTGACTGATTAGATAGAAACAACACACCAGAAAACTGGGCCGCCCTTGAATCCTTTCAAAAAACATTCATCAAAAACATAAAGAAGGCCAAACGCAAACATATCAGTAGATATCTTACAGACAATGTAAGAAGCAATCATAGACGCTCCTATTTTTTTCAGACGGTCAGACTGGCCACTACACACTTATCTGCACTTAAAGACCACAACGACACTCTTGTCACCACGCAGGAACACAAAGTACACCTTTCTTAACACAATTCCACTTTGTCTTCACACAAGAAAAGGCGGGATGGGTGAGTGGGGGATGTTTGTGCCAAACATCTCCCACCCATCACGACTTCCGACATAAGGAAAAACAAAATTCAAAAATTACTGAAAACAATGGACACTAAAAATCAACTTGGCCAGACAAAGTCCCTCTCTCTTCCTCAAAACCTGTATCCCCATCCTTCAAATCATTTTGATTTGAAGGATGGGAATATAGGGGTGACTGACGTCACTCCTATTTTCAAGGCAAGTGATCAAACTGTTCTATTAATTATCGCCCCATCTCCCTCACCTCCATCGTCTCCAAAATATTTAAACATCATACACAAGCACACATTGAATCATGCTAACCAACGTGCTAACTGATACGCAACACGGATTCCGACCCGACGATCATGCGAATCCCAACTCATTGTTACTCCAGATTCCTAGACAAACGTGATGTTAAAAAGGTAGATGCAATAGTGTTAGACTTCGCCTAAGTCTTCGACAAGGTCCTCCACAAAAAGAAAAACACAAAAACAAGAATTGTACGGATTCAGTGGACAAACTCTTCAATGAATCACAGCTTTCATTTCTAACAGGCTCCAACGCGTTCTTCTTGATGGTATTATATATAACACTGTCCCTGTCTCTTTTAGTGTTACCCATAATACCGTTTTAAGCCCTCTCTTTTTCCTACTTTACATAGATAATATCTTACTATCCACCACTAATTCTGCAGTTAGACTAATTACTAACGGCAGCCTCAC
>NC_061829.1:34615916-34618416 GCF_019202785.1 Penaeus chinensis | reverse complement strand
CCGGGAGACTGAACTGGGCATAGACGTACAGTACTCAGTTTTTTTTTTGTTTTTTTTACAGTAATCAGCTTTGTAGCAAAATGTTTACTACCAAAGCATTAAAAAGTGGCTCAGCGAAAAAAAGCATGAAAGAATAAACAGTATATGCAGATCAAAAAGTCTAGGTTTTAAAGGATATAATTAACGAATGTGGAAAGCGAACACAAACGCTTCCTCATTAACATAAAACTAAGGCTCAAATTGTCGACATTGATATAACACTTAAAAATAAATTAATTTAATTATTAATTCATTAATTTAAGACATCAATATCTATATGAACACACACACACACACAGATAGATAGATAGATAGATAGATATAAATATAGCGATATATGTATATACAGATCAGTCAAGCAACAAATAGATATATAATATATATATATATATATATATATATATATATATATATATATATATATATATATGTCTATATATACATATGTATATACAAACGCACACAGACAAACATATATATATATATATATATATATATATATATATATATATATATATACACATAAATATAGTACAGTACAGTTGCGGAATTATATTTCAGTACACTTTCTGGGTCCCACTTTTGTACATCAGGCAGCCACATAACGTAAATAATATTTTAATGAATGAGGCGAAAACCCTAGGTTGTTTGTAGCAAAGAGTGTGATTAGTAGAATATATATGGCCAAAAAGTGTATTAGTATATATCTTTAGAAACTACGTGAGCGATTTCATCTTTCGTTTTCTTCACACAAGTGATAACAACACATGTAGTGTTAGTTATCATTGACTTTGTAGTGGGATATTTTTCAAATGCGATTTCTGTCGAAATGGCAACAGTTATGGAGGTGAGGCGGCATTCCCCCCTTCTTTCAACACAGCAAGTATCAATTATTGCTGCATATTTCTTGAAACTTGAAAACGCTTCATTCTATGTATGGCAGCTGTATGTGTGTGTACAATGTCTATAGAAATACGGGTCAGTTCTTGGTGATTAGCAACGCAACAGTATGAATAATTATTTTATATTATTCTGGTCATAATTGTATTTGATTCTTTTCATAATAATGAATCTTCATAAATTTCTGAATATTCATTTCATATAAGAAAGAAAATATATGCTATGGTATATGACGTCATAATGTCATATGGGGAATCCGGGGTGAAAACGAGGCTGCCAAGTAGACACCTTTTTCAAGATGGACGCAATCTGAAATTATAAATCGAATCCGTATCATTGGGATAAGGAAAAGTAATTTCTCTCCCAGTGAATAACCAGAGAGCCGGGTATCTCGATGATATACAAGTGAATAATGTGGGAGGAGGAGGGCACCCTAAACACACAACCTACAGTTCCCCCTAACAAGCTGCACGGCGAAGAAAACTATTGCATGCAGATTTGATTCAAAACTTATCAAAGGGAGGTTGATAAAACGACATTGTTAACATCGCCTCCAGATCGCCCAGCAGTATGAGGAAAGCGCTCGGGAAGCTCCATTGCTGGATGAGATATAACAGGTGTAAATATCATGAACATTTTTTTCAATTTGTTCATATATTAATTTAGTTCAAATTTTGATATAGCTATTTGCTCATACATGATGGCGCCCTATATATCATATTTATCTACCATTATTTACTTTTTAGATGTGACAGACGAAATATCAATGAAACGACGGGGGTGGCTATGGGACCTGTACTATATGCGGGTGGATTTCCATGCATGGTGTTGGTGATCTCGCCAGAGATTCAATTTAGACAAATACTTTTAATTGTTAGAAGAAATATTCCTTCCATCAGTACGCTGCTCTGCCTTGGGCCTTCGTAAAAACGATTATATTCGTGCCAGATAACTGCACAATATACACGTTTTTCGGTAAATAAAAAAGTCCTTCCACGGCCAAGTAAGGCAAACCCGAGGAAAAATATCTGGCCGAATATTGTCAGTGTTTGGGAAACGATGCTTTTACAATTGTTACCGTTTTTCTTTCCGCAAATAAATCGATAGTAAAAATATCTTCGAAATTAAAAAGCATCCTACCAATTAGTCGATTCACTGAAGCCCCCGGAAAAAAAAAACATATTTTAAAAACATACTTATATCTCTATACCTCTCTATCTATCTATCTATCAATATATCTATCTATCTGTCTATCTATCTATTTATCTATATATACATATATGTTTGATGTATGTTTTTTTCCGTCAAGAACATGCTATATTTTGCGCGAGAAATGTGTATATGACCTATCAAAACAATGATTCTAAATAATAACAACAATTTCAGTTCATTAGCACATACGCACATAAATACAGTCATTTATCTATTCCCTGTTCCCTACTACTGTTTTACTTTCAGTTAATGTTCTAAAATGATAACATAGCATATTTACCGTTTGATGAATCAATGTATGGTACTGCCGAAAAGAAAAGTCGTTTTATTAATCTAAAAATATATATCA
>NC_061829.1:34590916-34595916 GCF_019202785.1 Penaeus chinensis | reverse complement strand
GATAAGCTATTCTTAAATTGTCCGCATGAAATTCTTATGCAAATACCGTGGTTTATTCAAGAAGTGACGAAGTGCGGCTGCGTTAGTGAGTAGTTGAGTGGTAAATAGACGAGTTGAGTGAGTGAGTAAATTAATTATGAGATGAATAAGTTAGTATAGCACTCGAGTAGAAAATATAGTAGTGATCAAATTAGATTTAGATTTATAGAATCATAAAGCAAGAGTGAGAGTGAATAAGAATTTAAGTGGTGTGCGAGATGAAATAATTAAGCGAAGGAGAGGACAAGAGGGAGGGTGGGCGGTTGAGGATAGGTGGGGGGTAGGGGGCATGTGCAAGGATGGGGGGGGGTAGTTATGTAGTCGAGTGTGGAAAGATGTGGGTGGCTCAGTGAGTAAATAAATTCAATCTGACTGCACGAAAAAATAAAACATTCTTAAACAGGATAAAATATATAATATAATATTAATTAAACTACTACATTGAAATGATATAAAATGATACTCTTTCGGTACGTGAAAGTAATGAATGGTGATGATTCTGTTAGGGAAAGTGGCAGACTTGCAGAGCAACGTATGGTGCAACCAGATCTGGTCAGCTTCTTTTGTGACAGCTGAGAGACCGATAAGGACAACCCTCATGGTTGTGAGCTACATGTAGACCAATGGAAAACGCGGTGAAGTGCCCCACCATATTTTCAGGTTTAAGCTGGTACCAACGAGACGAGCATGATACAAAGAAAGAACATTACGCAAACTGGGCATCCCTCAGGTAGCCATTAAACAGAAGCGCCACGGGATCTGGATCGCCCTTGTGCAATTAGTGTGCATCATGGCACGTGTGAGGACAACATTTCACTTCACTGATACAGACGCCGTTAGAGGTCCGTGGCATAATTCCTAGAATATTCACTAGATTATAACATGGCTGCTCATGGACAAAGCTCTTGCTGTGGGGAACACCATTCAGTTTGTGAAAAAAGTTCATCAATATATTTGAAAAGCAGTACAATTACTGGTTCGCTTCTTAGGATTTGGCAACTCAATCAAACCTAACTTTATCAGACAGTGTCACCTTACTTAGGTGCCCGCTACACCGAGCGCAATCTTAGTTGTCTTACAAGCATTTGGGAAAATAGGTATTTATATATAAACATACATATATATGTGTGTGTATATGTATATACACACACACACATATATGTATATTTACATATATATATATATATATATATATATATATATATATATATATATATATACATATACATACATATACAGTATATTCAAATATAATATATATATATATATATATATATATATATATTTCTTTTCTAACAGCCATTTATTCCACTGCAGGGCATAGGCCTCTCTCAATTCACTATTGAGAAGTTGTATGGCAGTGCCATCCTTGACTAATTGGATGCCCTTCCTAATCAACCGCGGTTTGGCGTTTGACTTCTCAAGGCGATCTGTCGTTTTCTCGGGCTTCAACTAGCAGTCAGAGTGCAGGCATTTTTATGACTCAATTCCTCGCCGCGGCAGTCGTAAAAATGCCTGTATATATACATATATATATATATATTATGTGTGTGTGTGTAAATACAAATATGAATAAATATATATGTGTGTATATATGCATATATATGTATATATATATATATGTATGTATATATACACATGTGTGTATATATGTATATATACATGCACATTTATATGTACATACATGTTTGTTTATAATACTTCATATATATACATATATTTTAGTATATTTTATAAATATGTATAAAGTTAATTACAAGCTTATGATGTGACAGTAGAAGCTATCAAATGATTATTAGGCGATACTTGCTCTTGCTTGTCAGGGATATTATTGGTGCTGGAAGTAAAAGAAACAAGCCTAAATTTTTTCATAAGGAATATTGTAAAATACATTTTTTGCTTTATTATCAAGTAACTTTATGCAAGTGTGCTGTAAGAAGATATGTTCAAAACTGCTACAATTATTTAGAATATACATGAATTGTGTATCACGTAGAGGATGCATATGATCTCAGAGTG
Organism: Penaeus chinensis; assembly: GCF_019202785.1. Taxonomy (NCBI): domain Eukaryota; kingdom Metazoa; phylum Arthropoda; class Malacostraca; order Decapoda; family Penaeidae; genus Penaeus; species Penaeus chinensis. The sequence goes on along the minus strand of NC_061829.1, from coordinate 34,593,858 downwards.
TATCAGTCATAAGGTTAATGAAGAAAAACTGAAAATAAATCAGCATCGTAACGAGTATCGTGAGCGAGGAAAGAAACAGAAAATCGTTAAAACTAAAAAGGCAATTTCACAAGAATCGATTAATCATTTGAGAAAGAAAATCACGAACAATATGAAAACTTCGTAGCTGATACAATAAAATTTATATATATATATAAAAAAACTGAGATAGTCAAATATAAATATTAAATACAAATACTGAATTACCTTTCAAACATAGGCAGAGTTAAGAAAAAAAATCAATGCCAATAAACTGTACTGTAATTTAAACGGAAAAACAAATACACCCTATTTATCTGTTGAATTGCAATAATCTTACAGTGAATACGAATATATATATATATCGATAAGGAAAAAAAAAAAACGAATTTGAACCCTGGAATACGCACAATCTGACCTAAATAACATCTACACTATACAGAAATATTTATGCAAAATCTGAAGTGATATTCTAAATATAGAATTATTGAATTACGTTAGTATTATTACTGTTAACACAAGTACTTGTAAAAAGCTAATCAAACAATATCATTGTATCGTAAACTATTAATTTACGTACGTCAAAATCACAACTTCAAACGAATTAAAATAAAAAAATAAAAATAAATAATAAGTATAACATTTGTATACATAGAACATATGAGTTAATAGTAATAAAAGTAGGAAAGTAAGAATGAAACATGTATATATGAATATATATATATACATATATATATATATATTATACATATAATTATATATATACACATCGAATATATATATATATACATATATATATATATATATATATATATATAAATATATATATATATATAAATATATATATATATATATATATATATATATATATATATTATACATATAATTATATATATACACATCGAATATATATATATATACATATATATATATATATATATATATATATATATATAAATATATATATATATAAATATATATATATATATATATATATATATATATATATATATATATATATATATATGTATATATGTATATATATACACACTCACAAACATACATGTGTGTGCGTGCGTGTGTGTGTTTGTATGTATATGGATATGTATATATATGTACATATATATTCGTATATAAAATAAATCTTTGAGTAAAAATGCCTTTTACATATAAATGTTATATTTTTATTTCTTATTATCCTCCAGCCGTTTCTGAACTAATTTCCTTTACGGTTCTTCCAGTCCACATGTCTGCCAGTGAAACTAGTAAAACAAAACTTTGGTCAAAATGAGAACACATTTCTATCAGTCACAGAACACACACGACAGCGCGCGGTAAGATCAAGTAAGAAAATTAGTATTTGAAATATTTATCGAAATCCGCTTCTCAAAAGGACGCATTGAAAAAAAAAAGAGTGATAGGCTTGTTTTTCTCCAATAATTAATATTTGTTTTCTGAAGAACTGAAGTGCGCAATTGTTCTACCACCTATCCTTTCTTAATTGCTTTCATGTCTGGAACAAGTGACTGATAGAGCGTGCTATGGCGACATGATGAATCCCACACATGCATTTCTGTTTGCGCAGCGTCGACACAAGCAAAGCAATTGCTTCACGCTCTGACGAGCATATACAAAGCCCCCTTCTGTCCCAGTCTCCTTGCCTCTGCCGCTAAATTGAGAAATTGGGGCGTAAAAGGGAGAAAAGACGTTCTATGCATCATTGCATGTAATAAGTTAAATAAGCACCATGTACACTTGCCAGGTCCCACTTTTGTACACCTGGCAACCACTTTTGTGTAAACATAGCGTAAATCGTATTTAGAAAAAAAAAAAAATTATATATTTTTTTGTCTATAAATTATTGATATGATTTTTTAAAATAAATTATAGCTGCATATTTCTTGTAACATGAAAACCCTTCATGCTTTAAGCATCTATGTACAGCAACTTAATCAAATAAAACTCTTTGCAAAATCACTGAGACCTTTGTAATGCTTCTCATAGCTGCGCCATCTAGTAACTAATGAAGTGACTGAGTTTTTTTCTTTCCGCCAGAACCAAAAACTGATTCAATAAACAGGAAACATGCTGCATTATATTCTTGATTATCAAACAAGGACACAACAACGCTATAGGGCTATTATTGAGCGTTAATACTTAGTGATGACTACGAAACAGTATAATAAAATTTGTTTCAGTTATTCTGAATGCCCTTTATCTTGTGCTAAAATCTAATTACAGTTTTTGCTATTATTATTCCGTAAGTCTTGGCACTTCTATGAGGAGACACTTAACGACTCCAAATACATGTGCTGTGTGAGATTTGATACCACGTCAAAAAGTTCATCTCACTTACTTTTCTGCCATTTATACATTTTTTTTTTCCTTTTGTTTGTCAGTGTGTTCCAGTATATCCACCGGTGTAGATAAAATCGGCATACATCTCCTTTATCACATTATCAAAATTTATATTTTTCATCTTGATATAGTTATGAACTAATTATATGAATGGAGTATTTTCTTTTCGTCAGATCCAAACACTGACCCAATAAACATAAAATGAGAACATTAACTGAATGTAAGACCGTAGTCAGGCTACAGGGACAATCTCGGGGGTAGCCATCTTTATGATAAGAATAATTTACCGTTATTCAAAACCTTGTTTAATCCCCGGGACAGAGGTGACGTGTTTAAGGAAAGTTCCGGTTTCCTCTGCAACACTTCCCATTCCCTCTTCGCTTGATCTATCTCGAGGTGGGTTTGGTCATAGAACCACATCGTAACTGCCCTAGACGTGTGTTGAGGGCAGCTATCCTCCGCGAATGTGATTATTTCTGGGAAGGACCAAAGCATAGCTGCGTAATGATGGGTGTTTTTTTTTCCTTTTTCTTCATTTGCTAATAATTCAGTATATTGTCTAAATT
>NC_061829.1:34553416-34555916 GCF_019202785.1 Penaeus chinensis | reverse complement strand
AGAGAGAGAGAGACAAAGGAGTATATAATTTTCCGAATATTAGTTATTTTGTAAATATAATACGTAAATACCCTGAAGTTGACAACGCAACTTTTTCTTCGTCTACCCCAAGTTAATTTGATATCCTTTCCTAATTAAATAATCAAAATAGCAGGACCCGCTGGAATTCCATGGAGAAAGAGAGGTACTCTTCCCATTCTCTCTCCCTCTTTCACCTTCCTTTTTCTATCTCTCGTTTCCTCTCTCCCTTTCCCTTTCTCTGTCTTTTTCTTGTACTTTTCCCTCCCTCTCACTTCCAAATCTACCTTAAATTCCCCTCCAACTTTAAGGAATATATATATCCCCTCCCACTTCTTCTTTTCTCCGCCATCCACCTCTTTCTTTCCTTTATCTCTTTCTCTTCCTCGTACTTCTCCCTTTTCTATGAGCCTTCTATCCCTTTCCACTAACCCGCCCACCTCTCCTCTTTAAGTCGCCTCCGTTTCCCCTTCTCATACCCCCTTTCCTCTTTAAGCCCCTTTCCCCTCCGCCCCCCCTTTCACCCCCCCCCCCCGGCACGCTCGAAAAGTCGTGTAACTATTTTATGTACATAAACTGTCGGTTTAACTACTTCAGTTTAGAGAAGAAAATGGCGATAATAACAACGGCAATAATGATGATGATGATAATAAGGATAATAACAAGAAGAATAAGATTAAGAGTAATGATAGTAAAAAAGTCAGAATAGGATTCTTACAGATTCGTCATATGGTGCATGATGTATTTATAAGCCTTTGTGTGTTTGTGTGTGTGTGTGTGCGTGCGTGCGTGCGTGCGTGCGTGCGTGCGTGTGTGTGTGTGTGTGTGTGTGTGTGTGTGTGTGTATGCGTGCGTGCGTGCGTGCGTGCGTGCGTGCGTGTGTGTGTGCGCCTCCGTTGAATTTATCAAAAATAAACATTCACTTTCCTAATTAGGATTTTTGTATGAAATATCGAAAACATGGGCTACTAGATTTTCAGTTGTTTCATCGTTCCCCATCATGCTCTCCAGTTCTTCAACTTTTACCAAGAATATGAGACACTGAGAAGTTCCAAAACGAAAACAAAGGCTTGAAACTGGGCATCGCCTCACGCGCATTGAAGGCTCTTGCAAACGACTATGAAATCAGTGTCATCAAAGTAGAAAATGCTACGAATGACTTCAATCATTGTCAGTTAGGATGTACTGTAAGCAACCATAGACTTAGAAACTGATTGTGAAAACGTGAACAGCTGAATGGTGCCTCAAAGTTTTGACAAGAGATTTATGAACCAAGAGGTAAAGCTCTTAAGGTATCAATTATTACTTATCTCACCTTTCACCCATTTCCTTGTTTTCGGGATTTTTTTTTTTTTTTTTTTAATATTGCAGTTAGTATTGTTTATCGCATGGTAATTATAATGTACATACCAATAATAAAAAATACCATCGGGATTTATGACATCAGAGACAAAAGGAAAAAGATGCATTTCCGGAAAACTGAAAAGAGGAAACTGATCGAGGTACTTGGTGGCTGAGCATTCGTGGAGCCATCTATGTACAAACACAATTAAGAAGAAAACAACAGTAAATAGCGTGATTACCGGGCAGCACGGGTCAAGACTATCAGGGAAGCAGTGTGAGGTGTTCCAATGACATTGTCCTGCCTTCCTCATGAACTGGGGACGGAGTGGCCTAGTGAGGGCTCTGGCCTTAAAGGTGATATCTGTTGGTTGATACAGTTTCGTCAGATATAAATAATATCGAGAGATCAGAAGCTTTCAAGGATATTGTGCATAGAGGAATTCTAGTTTCACTCATCACACATCTGATATAGGTTAATTTTTTTTATACCTTTTGCTGCAAGAAGCCCAGGCTGAGAAGCGGTAGAATATTTTTAAGTTTTCTAATTAGCAGTATAAAGAAGGAATCTAAGCTACTTTTTCATATTTCAAGTTTCTTGTTAAAGGTCTGCTTATACATCCACGGTTGGTAAGTAGCACTATATTACAGACAACTAGTGATACAGTGTATAGTAATTCATGGATATTTTATGAAACTACTTTGCTGTTTACAGGATCCGATATGTGACCAACAGTCTTGTTAAGAGAGTCTAGCCTTAATGGGTGAGCTCAGGACTTGTCTCATATGCAGCTTTAGAAGATAATAAGTCTTCTTAAGTTAAGCTAACACGTATGACCAAATTGTATTTGCATATAAGAAAATCCTAGTAAAAGCAAGGAGTATGTGTTTTACCTTCTCATGCTATTGGTATCATTGTAGTGGTAAATGCTAATCCTGATGATCGCGCATGTGGCCTTGTAACCTACCAGTAGCAGACGTGCTACCCACCTCAAATGACTGCCTAAAGGTGAGCGATAGATGGACCATTAGGTGGGGAGAGGGGGGGGGGGGGGAGTCCATGCATTTAATTCGGATGATCAGTTGCCACTAATATCCAGGAAACGGACATAGCGGGAGATGGAGGTAGGTTTCCTCTAGG
>NC_061829.1:34545916-34550916 GCF_019202785.1 Penaeus chinensis | reverse complement strand
ATATATATATATAAATATATATATATATAAATACATAAGTATATATATAAATATTTATATATATATATATATATATATATATATATATATATATACTGTATATAAGAACATAGAATATATATAAATATATATAATTAAATAGAAAAAAACGCTTAACAAAGAAACAATATGAGGAAGATATATATCAGTTGTGGAAAGAGGACTAGCTTAAAGTAACTAACCATTTTATAGCTGGATGTAACGGCATTTTTCTGCAATCTGTTTGTACTTTTCTCATAAAGTTTCTGTATTCTTTGTTCAGCTTTTTTCTACATAAATTTTGTATCTAGTTTTACCATTGTTGATGGATACTGCATCCCCGAAAGATTGACCTACAATCACCACAGTTAATAATGACATCAAATATATAAAACTACTGTATATGGGCAGTCTTTGTTTTGAAAGTAGAAACTCATTAAACAAAATCTTTAAACACAGCTAACCTCATGTCAGTTTTTTATTTTCACAATTGCAACTCTATTGCAGCACCTCATTCTCGAACATACAGGAAAGTCTGTCAAGACTGGCTTACCACTCAGTATACCTTTCTTCTCTGCAATCAGAGAGCACTTTCACCGTGACAATCACCTATTTAACATTACTGATTTCAAAATCTTGACCTCTCAGAGTAAATAAATAAATATATTTATCTATCTATCTATCTATCTATATATATATATATATATATATATGCATGAATATATATGCATATATATATGTATATGAATATATGTATATATATGTATATGAATATATGTATATATATGTATATGAATATATAAATATAAATGTATATCATAGATGAATATATATGTATATGAGTAAAGACATATATGAATAAATAAATTTGAATATGAATATAAATATGATTATATATGTACATGTGTGTTTGTATGAATCAATATATACGTATACATTATTTATTCATTCAAATACACACACACACACACACACACACACACACATATATATATATATATATATATATATATATATATAATATTCATACATATGTTTATATATAAATAGTATATATATGTATTTGAATAGATATATCTATGTATTTGAATAAATAATTAATATATATCTACGCATATATGTATATTAAGCACACACACATACACACACACACACACACAATCACTGACACCAACATACGGATATTGTGTTTTTTGTGTCCCCTTTGGAATCTGTAAATACAATGAAAAGGATCATGTCTGTTTATTGCTTGTTGATAAATTATTCTCTGTAGTATTTAGAATCTTAATAAAGTGCTAAAAAATATTAAAAGGCCAAATATCTGGTAGTTTGGAGGTTTTGCTAGTATTCCCTCATCCCTCACACCCTACATGTGACCATTAGCGCCGTTCCCGGACTTCTGGTTTCCGCTTTTAATTCTTTTAAGTGCAAATACATGCACTGCCACCGCTGACTACATCTCGCCATTCTACCGTACAAATCGAATCAAGACTGCTTATTAATGCATCATGGGTGGAAGTGAGGATCCGAGTTGGGCAGATTTTTATGGTGTTGAGTTTTATTTCCAAAAACGTCTCTAACCTAATGGGGATTAACCAAGAAAATGGGTATTTCAAAAAACTTCAATTACATGAGTGAAAATAAGACTTATGAACTCAAACGAGGAGGATAATGTGGACAAAAGTGCGTCTCCTCTCCTAGACTATTTGACAGGACAGAATGCTTGTAAATATGGTTAGACATGATTGCTGAAAATCATCCAAGTAACTGGCAAATGAATGGAGGAACTAAGCCATCGGGTTTAAGCCCTTTACAATCAGGAAAAAAAGTTAAATGATACTGTGCATGAAAGCCTGCTAAGGTACCAAGACAAACCGTAACCAAGAGGAAGAAACGACTGGTCTGGACAAAACCACAAAACGATTGGACAAAAGAGGATTGCAAAAAGGTAAGTATCACTTAAATACGTTTTTGTGATACTCATGGTATTTTAAAATATTTGTTTGGCCTGGAAACAGTCCAGATTTAAATCCTATAGAATGTTCGTGGATACACATGACAGGCGAGAAAAGCAAAGTAGAATATACTATGCAATTTGAGCTAACTGAACACCTTATAAAGTATGGCATTTAACACAGAAATCAGGGGTATGCACGCTGGTACATTCGAGGCATGCCAAGGCGTGTGTCTGCAGGGATTACGGCTAAGGGTGGCCATTCTGGTTACTAATAATGTACGCAAGTAAAGTTATGAAATGATAAGTTGCTTCCATTTTGGGGTACATATTCTACCAAATATGGTTGAAACTGCCGGAGGTCTCAGTTATGGCAGTAGTGTACATATGCATTTAGATATATAGATATAGATAGTTTCACACACACTCTGATCGATAGGTAGGTAGATACATTGTTTTGGATAAATTATAGATAGGGATATATATAGATGTGTGTGTGTGTGTGTGTGTGTGCGTGTGCGTGTATGCGTTAATTCAATATATTTACATAGATATACAGATAGATACATACATATATGAATATACAAATATACATATATATATGGATGTGTATCTATATATATGAATATAAAAAATACATATATACATATATATGAATGTGTTTATACAGACAAACATATATACATATACATATATGTGTATGTATAAATATGTACGTATATATATGTATTCGTATGTATGTGTATATATGTATTTATACACATATATGTATATACATATGTATGTATACATGCAATTACTGCCACCAGGTTATTTTATCATATACATCAAAATAGATTCTTACTCGGTAAAAAAAAAAAAAAAAAAAAAAAAAAAAAAAAAAAAAAAAAAAAAAAAAAAAAAAAAAATCTTGTAAATTACCCCTGGGTCTTCCCCTATTAAGGAAACTTTTACCAGAGGGACTAAAAGAGGCAACATTATTTACTCACAATGATTGCTTGTTACTTACATGGAAGGAGGCACTTTCTTTAAACAAAAAAGAGACAAATACATATAATAGAATGAGAAAAATGAATACTTTCCTACAGATAAAAAAACAAACAAAAAAAAAAACAATAACTAAAAACGAACAAAAACAAACAAACCTGTCTTATGGCATTGATTTGTTGATCTGTTCCCATATTTCTCTACTGCATCATTGTCTTTCACAAGCATTATTTATACAGTTTTCTTTTATCTGAAAAGAAGCAAATAAGGGGCAATTTGCTAGGGTAACTTGTATATGTGTTGTAGAATTTTATTCACAAAAATATGTATAAAAATATAAAAATAAGTCGCGTAGGATTTAATGCAACAAATTTAACATAATTGATAAAAATTTTGTATATATCCATTATATTTCACATCAAATGAATGCCAAGAACTCTTCCGATGTGTCTTTTTCACTTGTTAAAGCAAATGTCATAAGGATTTTATTGTTTGCAGCTTTGGACTTGGTCTTTCTCTGTGTCTTATTAAGTCGTCCAACATCAGTGTTTGAGCTTCGATGTTAGCAGTTCCAGAACTTCCAGTGCGCATTTGAGCACCCTTGACACTGCCTGAGCTAAAAGAGCCAACTCGGTGTATTATTTTGTGAGGTTTATTGCTACAATAATGCTTGAAACTGAACTGGCATTTTCTCTTGATACTGTGACAGAAGGTATAAACATTTCTTATTAGATCCTTATATATACTTAGTAATGGCTTAGCTGCTTCGTTACTGCATAAATGAGTGTTATGTACGACACATTGATTAAATAACTAAATAATTCCTAGGTATTTCATTTTTCATTTTACTAGTCAAACTGTAGAGAGCACCCATTATGTTTGATGCTTTATCAGCAGCTAATCCGGCCATATATGCTAGTGGGATTTGATATTTATTTAGACTACCCTTGATGAGTTTGAAAAGTGAGTCGCCAGATGATCCATGATTTCCAATATATAAACTTATGATTTCTAACATGGCTCTTTTAACTTTGGTCTCTTGTTTGACAAAATATTTAACAAGAGCCGCACGTGCCTTGTCTGCAGAGTAGTCTGTCCCATCAATTATATAATCAAATTTATTTGACTTAAGCTTAGTTGCCATTTCTAAACACTATATTTGTTTTCTCTTGATGGCCGTCTGCGCCGCAATTGATAAGTCTGGAAACATTCTCCTATTCAACTTCAGTAGGTCATCACAGAGATTGAGATGGTAAAAAAAAGAAAATTCTTGTTTATCATTTTACGAATAATCAGCTATCATAAGTTATGTTCTGCATGTTACACAGTATCTGGCAAACTTCTTCGCTGGTTAGCAATGTTGTGCTGATTTTCTGGAGGGTCTCTTGCCTTCGGCTGGCTGCTTATTGCCTGTCCTCTTGGAACATATGCTGCCTTTGTTGCGAGAGCATTTAGGTATGTAAGCATAACGAAAATCGCATATCAATGAATATCATTTTACATAAATTTGCCGTTACCTGACAGCATGTCCTGGTTGTGCCATCTGGTGCTCTTCCCAACCTAGTCACGGAGTGTGAACACCCTCCTCACTCGGCCATCACAGCGTATAGATCATGGGTTCCTAAAGATTGGAAAGTCGATCACGCGGCTCCTACTTTACTCAATAGATGGCAACACAGTCAGTATGGGTTAGTAGTGTCATCTAGTGGGTGATAATGTCACATTTCCTCCTGATATATGTGTCTCATTCCACTCCATCATCCTATACCACCGCCACGACCCAGCTGTCGGCATCTCCCCCAGGATCTGTGTATATATATATATATATATATATATATATATATATATCTATATATATATATATAAATTATATACATTATATATATACTATAATTATATACATTATATATATATTTTAATTATATACATTAGATATATATATATGTATATATATAATGTATAGAATTATAATTATATACATTATATATATAGATTATATGTACACACACACACATATATATATATATATATATGTATATAT
>NC_061829.1:34520916-34528416 GCF_019202785.1 Penaeus chinensis | reverse complement strand
GAGGAGGAAAGTGGGGTTTCCTTTGAAATACGGTCTTTGATGTTTCAAGATGATTAATTCAATTGAAGATATAAAAGGAGAAAGTAGGACGTACAATACATACAATAAATCAACTTTGTTCCAAAAGATCGCGTTTAAAATATAAGGTAAAATATAATAAAACAAACTAAAAGGGACAAATTGTTCATAGTGGGTCACTGTCTGTAAGTTGAAACAATTTATTTGGAAAATAAATTAATTTCGCATAGTAGATAACAATGACTGTCCACTAAAATAATGTGTTTTTTAAATTGATTTAAAATCAGAAAGTTAGATGAAGTTTTTTTTTTTTTTTTTTTTTTTTTTTTTTATAATTTTGACTCTAGTGTATAGACGTTCTTCCCCAGTTCAAACGCCTTTTCCACAATCATGACTAAACATTGCTTTGGACATCTTTTCAATCGTTCTCTAATTGTTCGACATAAATTTACTGTCTGGCTATGAATATGAATGTTGCAGTGGGACGTGCAGATCGTATTGCAGCAACAGTACATTCTCATGCTTATGGATTTGTGTAATAGTGGCAAGGATTAAAACAATAAAAGTATGTTAATGATAACAGTAATAATGATAACAAATAAAATGATGAGGATGATAATAACGAAAATGATAATAATGGTAATAATAACAAGAAGAATAAAAATAATAATAGTAATGATAATAATAATAATAATAATAATAATAATAATATTAATAATAATAATAATAATAATAATAATAATAACAATAATAATAACAATAACAATAACAATGATAATGATAATGATAATGATAATGATAATGGTAATGGTAATGGTAATGGTAATGGTAATGGTAATGGTAATGGTAATGGTAATGGTAATGATAATGATAATTATAATTATAATTATAATTATAATTATATTATAGTTATAATTATAATGATAATGATAATAACAATAATAATACTGCTAATAATAATAATAATGATAGTAATATTAACAACAATAATAACAACATCAAAACAATAATAGTGATCATAATTGTTATCATAATTAAAATCAAACTTTTAACACTTATAATGATAATAAAACCGTAGTTTCGACCGTGACAGTACTTGAATGATAATAATAACAAAGCCCGACGTTTTATTTAAAAGGCCACATGTCATACTATGAATTAGTAGTTAAAGAACATGTAATATAAACAGTACTCTTCACGCATTATCACAAATACACGCTCTTATTCTTAATATATTCATTTACTCTTTACGTCAGCTGACATGATCATTTCTAAAATGTTTGTATGATCTTTATGTCATTCAAATTCATATTCGTATATAATATAGCATTATACCGAAATCAAGAAACAAAGTGAAACTAAGAACATAATTCTTTATATATTTAACAAATGATGTGGTAGCTTTGCCGTCCTTTTCTGAAATTACATATCCTATTTTTAGCACAAGTTTTGCCGTCATATCTTGAAGTTACAAATCCTATTTTGGTACACTTATTTTGCTCCATATGACGACCTATATCATATCGTTTTTGTGATATGAAAAATAAAAAGGAAAACAAGAATAAACCAACAGGATACGCATTTTCAGCATGAGTGTCCCCAAGCAAAATAGTTGCGAAAGTCTAAGTACATACACTTAGAAGAAAGCATGTGGTGCTATTCATGATTAAAGTAAATATATAATGATCAAGACTCGGCAGACTATATGATAGCACTATACACACTCCCAGTAAATTATCGATATTTGTATATAAAAACACGTTTCTAATCACCGTACGATTGGAATTACAGACCGCATGTTATCGCGATCTACACACGCACACACACACAACCACACACACACACACACACACACACACACACAAAGATAGATAGATAGATATATAGATAGAAAGAGAGAGAAAAAGAGAGAGAGAGAGAGAGAAAGAGAGAGAGAGAGAGAGTAGGCAACTTATTATATTTTACCATTCATATATATATGTGTGTGTGCGTGTGTGTGTGTGTGTGTGTGTGTGTGTGTGTGTGTGTGTGTGTGTGTGTGTGTGTGTGTGTGTGTGTGTGTGTGTGTGTGTGTGTGTGTGTACATGTATATATACATATACATATATATGTGTATATATATACATACATTTATGCATATATATATATATATATATATATATATGTATATATATATTATATATTATACATATACATATATGCATATACATATGTGTATATATATCATACATACATTATATATATCTATATATATATGTATATATATATAATTATTTCTCTCTCTCTCTCTCTCTCTCTCTCTCTCTCTCTCTCTCTCTCTCTCTCTCTCTCTCTTTATATATATATATATATATATATATATATATATATTTATATATATATATGTATATATATAGTATTAAGTTCCTTGCCTATATTTCATTAGATTTATTTATTAGTAATTTCTTTATAATCATTATAACTAATGAAAAGTAATAATTATGATTGTCAAATAAAATCAAAATATTAATATGAAATCACATATCTAACACGTTCAAACTGCTTCAATAAACAACTGAATAAATAAGGTAAAACAGCAAGAACAATCTTCCCGAGAATCTCACGCGGAGGCAGGCGGGGAGTCCACAGTCGTTAAACATTAAACTAACGATCCCCGTTCGTTTGTCTTCCCCGGAGAGTAAAATGTCTTGGATGAATTCCCTTGACCAACATTCCATTCAGGGCGATAATTGCCTGTGTGTTTGGTCCCGGTCACGCTGCCTGGGCTCTGATCAGTGTCTCCTGCAGTATAATTGAGGTTGTAAATACGCTGCGACCGGCGAAGGGCTTATCTGAATCAGGTCAGTGAACATGTTTCCTGGCCATAAAGGAGGCATGCATACACACGACTCTTCATTTCTTCATTACTTTTCAGGCTTGTATTTGTTGGTTTACTTGCGTTTCATTAATTCACTGGTTTAGGTGTGTTTTCTTATTATTTATTAATTCGCTTACTTGTTTCTCTTTCACGTGTGGATTCGCTGTGTGATAAGTATGTTTGTTAGTGTTAGTATGAAGTTGACGTTCATATTTTCTGCATAACATCCCTATCAACAGTATCGAGTTATTAGTTATCGGAGGGGAATGTGGTTTTTGGTATTTGTAAAGATAATAATAACACTGATATGTATATCTGCAATTACTAAGGCTGATAACGTTTATATCATGTTAACAAGACAGTAACAATAATATCAATAATGACCTAAATATATTTCATAGAATATGAACAACAATACGATGAATGTCAAATAGTAATCAAATAATCAAATAGTTAAACATAATATCGCTATTTCCATAACTATATTTTTGAGAATTTTTGTTGGTAGTGAGTAAACAGAAAATGTCAACGGCAGTTACTAATGAAAAACGAGAAATTTATTCCCTCAACTATGCAAGAAGCAAGATTTCCTCAGCCCTAATAATGCCAAGATATGCACTCTAACGCTAGAGGACGTTAAGAGAAATATTAATTATAAACTCCCTGCGCGGCTCGTGCCATGAAATCTCATTAGAACCAGGGAAGATGTAATCCCTTGAAAAGTGAAACATCTTGAAGGATTTTTTCAAGTGATATCAAGGGGAAAATGAGTTAAAAAACAGATAAGGGAGTAATCAAAATGTGCTTAGTTAGGAATTACAAAATCAGTGGCGCAGTGTGTTAAATTACGTTGCTTTTATAAATGCTTTAATCTTATATAAGAGAGTACCGAGCTAGAGAACCGATGTGTTTTATTGTTATAATGCGGGTGTAATAAAAGGGTTCTTGAACTTTCTTTTACACTTAATTAAGTTGTATAATATTAATAAAGTAAAGTTCACGTTTTCATTCTGTAAAACAAATACAAAATGAAATAGCAGTTTTCAAGCAAAATCAGTAATAAAACTATTGAGAGCGTTAATATTAACAATAATAATAACATAGTGATAATGATAAATATGTTAAGTGGAAGTGGTAGCAGCGGCAGTAGCAGCAACAACAGTAGTAGTAGTAGCAGTAGAAGCAATAGTTGTAATAGCAATGACGAAAATGATAATGAAAGTGATAATAATAACAACTTGACACAACTCAGCTAGTGCCTAAAAAAAAGTCCCAACACATATACACAGTTATATCAGTAAAATTTGAATGATACAGAAATAATGAAATACATCAGCACATGTAAACCCAATGTATATAGACTCCTCTTCGGTAGACTATATTTATTATTATCATTATGATTTTATATCTTTATTTATCTATCTATTTATTTTATTTTTGTGGGAAGGGGGTGGATGTAGAAAGTTTATGTATGTTTTTTATCTCTCTCACTCTCACTCTCACTCTCTGCCTCTGCCTCTGCCTCTGTCCCTCTCCCTCTCCCTCTCCCTCTCCCCCCCCCCCCCTCTCTCTCTCTCTCTCTCTCTCTCTCTCTCTCTCTCTCTCTCTCTCTCTCTCTCTCTCTCTCTCTCTCTTTTCTTTTTTTGAGGGGAGGGGTAGAAGTTCAAGATTAGTAAAAGGATGTCAAAAGTCACCAATCCTCATATCGTAAGTCAGTATTTATTCATATATTTATTTCTTATTGATTGATTTGTTTATGTATTTATTTTTATTTTATTATTTATTTTTGTATTTATTTTTATTATTTTATTTATTTATGTATTTATTTTTATTTTATTATTATTATTATTATTTTTTTTTTTTTTATTATTTTTTTTTTTATTTTATTTTTTTTTTTTTGTGAAAATCCACCGGACGCTTTATATGACTAATGATATGAAGCATTTAATCAAACATTCAATGAAAACAATACAGCTACAGCCAACTGTGCCTTTGATGCTCTCTCGGAATTTACACCATCCCTTGTAACATGAAAAAAAAAAAAAAAAAAAATGACAAAAAAATTACATAGGCAAAACTGATTGATCACTGAGGGAGGGGGATTCGCCCGGGAATCTAATGCTTGTCAAATCTATTAACAATATGAATTCGTCAGCTTAATTGGAAGAACTTGCACTTGATTAACTCGTAAATTATAATAAAAAACATTAAAAGCCCCTTTGAGTACGAAATCGACTATTTATAACCTTAATTTTCTTCACTAAGGCATGAATGGCATAAAATGGCGAGTGCAGATGTCTGTAATGCGGAAAAGAATCCTGTCATTTGCCGACTTTATGACAATTTCATCCCTTAAATGGCATAAAGAGGAAAAGGTCTGGCGCTCAAGAGTTCATTAGTGGCACTGCATGACCCCCCCCCCCCCCCCCTCTCGATGCGCCCTTACTTTCAAGAAATATAGTTTTACTTTATTTACTTGTTATATTTATTATTATTATTATTATTATTATTATTATTATTATTATTATTATTATTATTATTATTATTATTTGTATTATTATTATTATAACATTATTATTATTATCATTATCATTATTATTATTATTATTATTATTACTATTATAATTACTATTACTACTATTATTATCATTATTATCATTATCATTATCATTATCATTATCATTATCATTATCATTATCATTATCATTATCATTATCATTATCATTATCATTATCATTATCATTATCATAATGATAATGATAATGATAATGATAATGATAATGATAATCATTATTCTTATCATTATCATTATTATTATCATTATCATTATCATTATCATTATTATTATTATTATTATTATTATTTTCTGTCCATTCCATGTGTCACTCGTCTTAAGGATTCGCACCATTTTCAGTTTTCCTTGACTGGTGTTATGTGTGACTCCGTTGAGTGCAAAATGTGAAACTGACTGAGCGGATTGTTTTTAAAGTGATGGTTTGGTAATGTATTCAAAACACTTGGTACGTATTGTTAGCAAATTGATAATCAAACTCCTCTATAATTACGGATACAATATATATTTAGGTAAAACGAAAAACTATTCAGATTTGTATTAATTGCATAGCCATTGTACATGGTAGCAAATGGCCTTAACCTTTGATTATTTCTAACCTTGCTTCAATATTTTAGACCACGTATCTCTATATGGGAAGTGCGTTTGGTGCAGCATTGTTCTGGTACAAAATTGTTCATTGATTTTGTGGCTCTGGGTTCAGACTTTGCATCTTCATTCAGGTTATATAATAGTCTGCATAAAGTGCAGCGAACACGCTAATTAGGAAGCCCATTGGCTGTGCAATCTAAATTTATTTCCCGTTAAGTAATGCTAGTGTAAACTGTGCTCTCCTTCACGGTTAAGATGTTCTAGCTAGCGATAAGAAAATTCGAAAATGTTGATAAAAAATCATTCGTATGTAGCGAAGACATACGTCAACTGTAACTTCTTTTTTTCCTTATAATTTTTTTTACCTCATCGGCATCGTTTTTTTTTTTCGCAACGGTCATTGTAATTCTTGTCATTGTTATTAAAATCATTGTCATTACACTATTCATATATCATTTCTTATATAGCCTTTGAGTTTCTATACACCCTCTGTTACATCCTGCGAATATGTGATGTGTTTAATTAAGCCAGACATCGTAATGCCCAGTAATATTAATATGTAAATAATGAAATTAATGAAACAATATCAGGAATTATCTTCCGTATTTGTCGTTATAGAAAATACCAATGAGAATATAAAAACATCGAAATATATAATGGTAAATCATGAAGTTTATTGTATAACCATGATACCGTTAATTTATCATAGAAATGTTTCACTGGAGATAAAGAAAATATTATCTAACGCATTACAGCATGAAAGGGGAAAACGAAATTTATGATTATCACACAAAGATACGACGGAAGCCGCTTAACATTTGACATTTAATATTATATGTGATAAGTGGCAAGTGTATAATTATTGAGGAAATAAATGCTGTCGTTAGCTTCTACATAAACAGTAAGAGAAGAGGCATGTGAAAAGAGAAAGGCAGGGAGAGGGAGAAAGAGAAGAGAGAACTACCATCAACACCACTTACCGTTATGCCTCGTTTACTATTATGAATGGTTCTATTTTACTATCACTTACCGTAATCAGCTGTTTAAAAGTTATCATGGTATTTGCATTGATGTTTATCTTCAACACTGTGATAAAGAGAGAGAGAGAAACAGTCATAATGATAATAACAATAATAATAACAATCGGTTATTGATGACAAGGGTTCTACATTGTTTAAAAAGAAGAATGTTTATGTTGTTAGTAGGATATATGTACATAAGATTTCCATCAAGACATACACTCATGTATGACGTAAAATAACAGGAAGTATTAGTTAACAAACGAAAAACACATTTTGTACAATCATAAAATATGAATAAAAATAAGTAACAGAGGACATTAGCATTACTTTATAAAATATGGTGATATGACAGCATGCCGACCGGAATAGAATAATCAACTAGGCAATATTAATATCATATTTTAACAATTCAAGTAAATTACCACAGACAAACTAGTAGA
>NC_061829.1:34503416-34505916 GCF_019202785.1 Penaeus chinensis | reverse complement strand
CCATGCTGGAATAGGTGGATCTCCCTCTGGAATAGGTGGATCTCCCTCTGGAATAGGTGGATCTCCATGCTGGAACAGGTGTATCGCTTTTCTTGAATAGGTGAATCTCCTTACTTTGAATAGTGGAATCTCCATATGTGACTAGGTGAATCTCCATGCTCAAATAGGTGATTCTCCTTACGCAAATAGGTAAATCTACTTAACCAATAAGGTGAATTTCCTTACTCGAATAGGTGAATCTCCATACTCGAACCTCCATAATCAAATGGATGGATGGATCTTCATGAGAGGATGGGTGGAACTTGGTCTTCGGGTCTGTGGATCTGGATACTCAAATAGGTGAGTGCCAATGCTCAGGTAGATCAAGGTACTACGTTTGGGATATCTTGAAGTTCAGATAAGCAGAACATAGTTTATATATATAAACATAGAAACGCAGACATATATATATATATATATATATATGTGTGTGTATATACTTAGACACACACACACACACGCGGTGGTACATGATCGTATTCACCCTTGGCTTCCAGCCATGGAGGTCCCTCATGGCGAGTCTTCAGGTAGGCCCTCGGCACATCTCTAACTCCACGCAACAGGACTAGTCGAGCTGCCCAAGCCATAACCTCCTAGGTCATCCCCTGTGCCTCCTCCATCCAGGATTGCTTGCAGAGACAACCTGATGGGCAGGGTCATCCACAGGGAAACGAACTAGGTACCCATATGGCCCATATTGGCGGTCCCGGATTATGCAAGTAACAGGTCCCATGCCAGTCTCATGGTGTAGCCGTTGGTTGGACACATGCTCCTGCCAACTATACCCGATGATCCGATCTCTTGTTACAAACGGCATCAAAATGAGGCTCCAAGCCACTCGATACTGTCCAGTTTTGCTTCCATAAAGCAAAACTGACAGTATCAAGAAGACACATAGCTTGGTCCTGCATAGGTACTGACATCTCCAAATGCTCTTGTTGACCGAGTTCATAGCTACTGCTGACTTATTGATTTGACAGCCCAATAGCACGGAAAACACCACCAAGGTATGTAAAGCTCTCTGTGACTTCAACATCCTCACCACAAGCATGAATCGTCTAAACAGGTTCCCCTTACAGACCCCCAAGTCTTGAATCTCGGTCTTAGTCTAGGAGACCTCTAGACCCAAGAGCTTTGCCTTATTGCATCAAGAGTTGCCACCAAGGATTCCAGATACTCAGATAGTATAGCAACATCATCGGCAAAGTCAAGGTCTGTGACCTCGATATTTCCCAAATTTGCTCCACACTAACTTTGGTTAGTAGATCTGCTTGATATCTAGTCTATGCAGGTGTTGAAAAGTGTTGATGCAAGGAAAGCCTTGCCTCACCCCTGAGTTAACAGGGAAGAAGTTTGACAGGCCCCCACCACACTTTACATCACTCTCAGTATCAGTATATAGGCTTGCTGTTAGGCTAGTAATCCGTGCCAGAATCCCTCAAGTCTCAAGATCTCTCATAGCAATTCTCAATGCACTGAATCAAACGCCTTCTTGAGGTCGATGTAGGCTGTGAGCAGCCCACGACCGAACTCACGATGGTGTTCCACAATGACTCGCAGCGCTAGTATACAGTCTAAAGTGGACTTGCCAGGAGTGAATTCAGAGCGGGTGAAAACATTGCCTGGTATACTGAGTAGTGTGATGCCACAGTAGTTAATAGTCCAACTGATCCCCTTTCCTTCCAAAGAGGAATGATCACGCCTCTCAACGGGCCTGGGGAAATGGAACCAGACTGACAATGAATATTGTATGCAGACCGTGGCATTGGTTTGCCCCCTGCCTTTAGCAGTTCAGAAGGGATATCAGATATGCCTGCAGCTTTCCCAACCTTCAGCCTAGAAATTGCCATCCTAACCTCAGATAGGGTAGGAGGCTCCTCAATGATGGGTTGGTCTGGCATAGGTATTGTGAAACCACTTGCATCCAAACTAACTGCTGGAGAATCAACCTGGTACAGCTACTCAAAATACTCAACCCAATGTACACAAACCCCAACATGATCTGAGGTGATCTTTCCAACCACTGAGCGGACTGCAGTCATTTGCGAGGGGCTTAGAGTTTTCACAGGGCTTGGTAAGCAGGGCGAAGGTCATTTACCAAGAAATGGCCTTCAACCTCCTCAGCAAGGTTCCTGACAGACTGTTCCTTGTCCTTCCTCAGCAGTGTCCAAGCCTCGATTGCCCTAATGAAATTCTGCTATGCACTCTCACACAGCAACTGGGTCTGTCAGGTTTACCAGTTCTGCGAATCGGTCAGAGACTGTTGGGCGAACTTCCAGGCACACTCCTTCTCCCTCAATCTGACCAACTGAAACACCCATAGAGTAGACACAACCAGCCTATGTTCAGTGCCACAAAATTCGGCATTTCGGTAAACCCTGCAATTCTGAAGGATCCTCCAGCAAGTGTTGACAAGAATGTGGTCCATCTCCTTGGCCACTGTACCCATGTTGCTATGACA
>NC_061829.1:34463416-34470916 GCF_019202785.1 Penaeus chinensis | reverse complement strand
TTTTTTTTTGCATTATTTCATTGTCTTAAATGTTACCGTGATTTAATATCAATTTAATAATCATAACACCAATAACAATAATAACAGTATCGATATTAACTGTATTAAAAAGAAACACATTTTCCCACCAATTCAAGGAATGAGGAATTCGGATCGGTCACTAGGGCTACCGATAGACTCCTTGCTGGCTGAGCACATGTGGAGTCATCTGTATGTAACAACATTCACAAAAAACATACAGGGGACAGAACATAAATCCGGGGCGAATGGATTAAGACTCTCTCTCACTCTTCCAACTGATTTCCCAGGTTAGAGAAACTGTTTCCCACTTACACTCTAAACTATCTATCAGCTAGGAACCTTTGTATGAAAGTAGGTAATGCTCCTCTTAAACCAATATCACACACCATCATCAGTATGCCATGCTTCTAAGTTGCATTGTAAGCCTTTTCAGGGTCAAAGAAGACTGTTAACAGGTCTCTGTGCAAAGGAATTCTGCATGGCAGTTTCCTTCCTCACAAGGGCATCTGTGGTCAATCTCAATTTTCTAAACTCATACTGATATGAGGTCAGCACGTTTTCCTTTTCTAGTCACCTTGGCAACCTGGAGTTTACTATTTTCTTCATCAGCTTGCAGATGCAGATGGTGAGAGAAACTGATCTGTGTTCTCTGGAAAGGAAGAATCCTTGCCAAGTTTGGAGATAGGAATGATTATAGCTTCTTTCCGTGTGGACGGTGACTATGCTTTCCTAAAGATCATATTGAATAAGTCCGACAGGAACTTTTGGGAGTTCTCTGATAAGTGAGATATCATTTGGTATGGAATACCGTCTTACAGCAAAGCTGCAAAGCAGAGTTCTATGGAAGTTCTGCTGCAGTCATAATGAAAAATTACATTTGGTGTTGTTCTTGTTCAGCCCACAGGGTGGAGAACCCAGCAGTATACTGATGCTCCAAAATTCACTGCCATGGATTTAATTAGCTTATTTGCAACATGTTTTTTTCTCCGTCAGGATTATACCATCTATCACTAGAGCAGATGACAACATGGATGTACTCTTTCCAGCGATCTTGCACACCTTGTCCCATACCCATGTTAACAGGGTTTGGAGTTAAATGAGGACATTCATCTAGCCTCCCTTAGCACTTGCCTGGCCTTGGTTTAGGTTCTTTTGTAATGGATCAAGTCACATAATTGGGGCATTGTTTCAGCTTCCCTAGTGCAGCTTTTCTTGAATTGACAACTTGATAGCATTTATCAGATCACTACGGTACCGGAGGTCGACAGTACTGCCTGCTCTTTTTTGAAATGGATAATTCTGAACATTCCATTCACAGATCCTTGCCATACTGTAATTGATCTAAAAAGATTCCAATAAGCACATTCAAGTCGCTATCTCTTCACCCCATTGGCTGGGAAGTCATTCATCTCCTCCAAAAGCATTGGAAAGTGGTTGCTTTCATGACCTACCAAGTGTAATCCAACTTTGAACCAGGTGAACCAAATAGCAGGTCAGTATTGGAAAATGTCCCAGTTTGAATTTGGAAATGTGTGTATCACTGTTCAGAAAAAAAAACTGCATCTACTCCTTTGAATAAGGATTCCAAGACCCTTCCTCGAAGATAATGTCGGACATTGAAATTTCCTAAAAGTAGAAATGGATGAGGCAAATGCCCTAGTAATTTTTCCAGATGATGTAGAGTTTATGAATTCAAATTCAAATTCAAAATACTTTATTCCATTAATTACTATGACTATTCTCATTACATAAAAAGTAGTTTTTACAATACATGTAAATATAAGATACACATATAATTAATGGTAGTACATATAAGTATTGCCTATTATATTTTGAAGCCTAATGTCATTGGTGATTTAAGAGATGTTGTCTGAATTTCTTTCTGAATGTATTTAAGTTTCTGATATTTCTGATACTTTTTGGTAATTGGGTCCAAATTATGGGTCCAAGTGTTAATGTCTGCCATGTCCCTATATCTTTGCATGATCTTTTGATGTGAAGAGAGTTTACTGGTCTTGTTTGGACACAGGTTCTCTTATGGATGGTTGGAAAAGTTAATAGCCACTTTGGATAAAAATCTTTAATCCTAATTGCATTTGTTTTGTACTTTTAGCCCATTTCGTTTGTTTATGTGTGGAGTAATGTGGGCATCCTTATTTACATTTTTATGAGGAAGAAGGTGGATAAGATAAGGTTAAAGGTTGTGTCAAGCCTCCACATGCAGTGTCAGAGATGACTGACTATCAGACTCTCTTCCAAAATATATCGAACTGGTAATTACAAAGCTAACACCATGAATACCGAATTGTTCTGAAATATGGCTGAATGACCGATCAACCAATGTCAGTGCCCAATTCTTCACAATGTAAAGCCAACTTAATAACATACACTATAACTGAGGCATATGGTGTTCATTTATTAAGATTTAAGATTTTTTGTTTTTTCTACTCGACCCGAATTTCAGTTTAAACGTTAGATACACCTGTCAACCGCTTTGACACGGGATGAAAGTTTTGTTCATATAGTATACATAACCCCTTGAAATTTCCATGCATTTTAGACTTGCATGTTGTATGTCGGAGCTATTTTATTTTAATTTCCACTTGTTTGTTACATCGGTTGCTGAATAAGAGTGTACGGTTCATTATTAAGAAACAGCGTTCTCACTACAGCATAAGCCTTCTACAAACAATGTATTTATTGTATCGGGGCAAGTGCAAACCTGTTATCATTACAGGTGGAATAGATAAACACTGGATCTCGCGAGCTGAAATTGATATCCAACTTATTTCTCCCTATCGTTTGGACGTTCATGGTTAATTAATTATTAATTGTAGAAATATATTGTTGCAGCTTAAGTAAGTTATCCTAAAGTTATCCAAAGCTAATACGATTCAATGATAATTATGATGAAAATAAAAAGTAATAATAATAACAATGGAAAGAATGTATAATATATGAAAATATATGATGATGATGATGATGATGATGATGATGATGATGATGATGATGATGATGATGATGATGATGATGATGATGATGATGATGATGATGATCTGATCATAATAATAATCATAATACTAATACTAATACTGCTAATAATAATAATAGTAATAGTATTAATAATAATAATGATAATAATAGTAATACATTATCATAATGATAATTATAATAATAATAATGAATATAGAAACAATAAAAAGGTAATTTGTATAATGATCCAGTGTACAAACGTTTGTCCAAAATCCACACAGAAAAATATTCCCTACCATTCCACTTGCTTCGTCCACGCTCAAAAAAGAACAGAGGTATCCTAACTGTACATAATATGATAATTTAATATCTTTTCCATTATACATCGAACATGAAAACTGACCTGTTCTAAGACATGGCTGAATAACCTCCCAGCCAATGTCAATTTAAAACCAATTTCATAACATACACTAAAAATAAGGTATTTTGATTCCAAAACTATTCATGAATTAATATTGATTTAAATCTTTCCCACCACGCAACCCGAAATTTCGTTCAGAAGTTCGATACACCTGTCGACTGCTTTGACACGGGGCTAAAGTTTTGTTCATAGAGTATAAACATTCTTTACAACTTCCATGCATTTTAAACCTGCTTATTGGATGTTGGATGTTGGAAATATTTTAGTTTCATTTCCATTTGTTTGTTTTTTTACATCGCCAGCTGTATTATTAAGAAACTTGTGTTCTTACTACATAAGCCTTCAACAAAAATGTAT
Organism: Penaeus chinensis; assembly: GCF_019202785.1. Taxonomy (NCBI): domain Eukaryota; kingdom Metazoa; phylum Arthropoda; class Malacostraca; order Decapoda; family Penaeidae; genus Penaeus; species Penaeus chinensis. Next base: position 34,467,144 of record NC_061829.1, on the reverse strand, counting down.
TTATTGTATCGGGAAAAGTGCAAACCTTTGATTATTGCAGTTGGAAATGATAAATACTGAAACTCGCAAACAAAATTTGATATCCAATTTCTTTCTTACTGTTGTGGGAATGTAATTATTAATTATAGTGATATATTATTGAAATTTAATTAATGATCCAGATGTTAATACGATTCAATGATAATTTTGAATAAAAGTAATAATGATAATATAATATGATAATAATAATAATGATAATAATAATAATAATAATAATAATAATAATAATAATAATAATAATAATAATAATAACAATAATAATGATAATGATAGCAACAATAAATGATAATATCAATATTGATGTTCGTAATGATGATGATAATGAAATAATAATGATAATAGTAAGTGAAACACTTTTAATGAAAATAAAAATAGCACTAAGAATGATATAAACAATTATGAATGAATAAAATGCTTAAAATAATGACGAATATATAATAATAGGTAAAAGATAATAATTATCATCATCATCATCATCATTAATAATAACAATAATGATAATGATAACAATGGTGAGGATGATGATGGTGATTGTTAATAATGATGATGGTGATGACAATAATGATAACATAGTAATAATGATGATAGTGATAATAATAAAAATGACGATAAATGTGATAATAATAATAATAGTAAAAATAATAATATTTATCTTAATACTGCTAATAATAAAAATACTGATAATGTTAGTAATAATATTAATTATCATTATAATAATAATAATGAAATAAGGAAAATTACGAAAATGATTTTTAAAATGTTCAATAATAATAATAGTAATAGTAATAATAATAATAATAATAATAATAATTATAATTATAATGAAATAGTAAGAAAAATAATCATAATAAAAAGAACAATGAAGATGAAGATGAGGAATAATAATTATAATATTAATTATAACTGCAAATTCATATATAGATGTCTATCGAACATTTCTACTGTGTCTTAATTAAAATTAGACGAAGAACTCCACTATTATAGTTGCATGCTAGAATTCTTACCTAACCCAAATGATTTGAGTTCCAACACAAACTAACTTCGGATTTATAGGCCCAGGTTTAGAAACAATGAGTACCTTCTGCTCCATTGCAAAGGGAGTGTATATACTGAGATTCCACACGTAATTACGATGAAAGCAATTGTAAAGCTTGTCTGGATGATTTTTCAGGATAATATCCTTTTTCTTTACTTTTCCAGTCCATGCTATATCAGTGTACAGAGTTCTCTAAGGTAATAAAATTATGGATAGGAACAGGACTAGGTGCACAAAATGAAATTTTCTGTGACAATGGTGGGGAATTTGTTATAAATGAATTAATTGGCATGTGTGAAAAAAAAACTATATATATCAGGATTATGCAATGAAATAAGCCATGCTGTGAGAAAAATAAATGCAGATCAACATGAATATCCTTTGTGAATAACCCTGGCATTGGTTATGCAATGAAATGCTGTAATATATAAATCTGTGAGAAAAAAAAAAAATGCAGATCAACATGAATATCCTTTGTCAATAACCCTGGCATGGATTTTGCAATGAAATGCTGTAATAGATAAATCTGTGAGAAAAAAAATGCAAATCAACATGAATATCCTTTGTCAATAACCCTAGCATAGATTGTGCGTGCCAGTGGTAAGTGCCTATAGTCCTTATCAGCTAGTGTTTGAATGTAATCCAAGACTTCATTGTGCAATGAGTGATTCTCTTGTAGGGAAAACAGTTAGTGATTTTTTTGCTAAACACTTAAATGTCATGCATGTATCACAGAGAGTTGAATGGTGTAGTTGTCATAGTGAGATATGAGAATTCCATCATAAGAGTTCATTATCAAGAGTAACTGAAGTAAGAAACACCCATGATATAGGAAAACAAAAAGGTAGAGAAAAACACTGAATATGGTAAGGTAATAATTTTTAAACTGTGCCAAATATATCAAAGAATTAAGTATTTGCTTGAAAACACTAACCAATGGAAGGAGACTACGATAATCAGAAGGGGTGGGAAAGGTTCAGGCCAACATAGAAATTGGGTTAACCATGATTGTCAAGAAAAATCTTTGGATTCTAGTACAGTCAAACAATGGCAGGATGCGCAAAAGGGAACTAAAGAAATAAACGATACCGAAATATTCTCGGTTCTAAAGAAATAAAACCAGGATGCACTATTAAGTGCTAAACAAGATGAACTGAACAACTGTATGTAGTGAAAAGACAAACAATTATAAAATAGTGGTAGAAACAAAAATAGCTGCAAGAGGATATCAGGGTTGATTCACCAACGGGAAGCAAGGAGACACTTAGGATATGTCAATTATGGGTTCAAAGAGCTGAAAGTGTAAGTCAATTGGCATAATAGCAGCCTTTCTACATGGCAAGGACATTGAAAGAGATATATTTCTAGCTCCCGCAGAGAAAATAGTGCCCTAAAGAAATGTGTAAATGGATTAAATAAAGTTGCAGTGAGAATATTCTTCGTGAAATTAGGATGTAAACTGCTAAAAGGTGAACCAGCTAGTTTCTATGGTATAATGAAGGGAAATTGTCAGGCGTGCTTATTATGCAAGTAGATGCTTATTTCTATGAAGGAACACAGGCATTTGAAACTATGATTATAGCAAAATTAAAAGAAGAATTGCAAGTAGGACTACAAGCAGATGGAGCTTTTAAATATATAGGACTGGACGTTAGCCAGGATGAAGAAGGCATAATTAACCAAAATGAATATATTAAAAGTGCAAGTCATGTTCCATTATCTGCTAATAGAGCTTCACAGGACAATGGTGATTGTAATGTAGAGGAAATGAGGAGTTTGAGAAGCACACACACTAAACCTGATATCAGTTATGAAGTACTTGAGCTAATTTGTATTATGAGTAATTCCATATGAGGAAATTTAATTCAAACTAATAAGTGCATCAAGAAGCTACGAATTATGGAATGTAATATGAAGTGTCCAGCTTTGGGTGATCTAAAGAAAGCTGGAATTAGTGGGTCTATGTGATGCTTCTCATGGAAATCTGCCTGATGTCTTTTCAAATGCTACTGGACTTATTATCTTTTTTGTTGGAGAAAAGGGCATTAGTTGCCCACTTGTATGGGAAGGTAAGACAATTAGAAGAGTTGTTAAAATACTTTTGCTGCTGAAACCTTAGCAGCCGCTGATGCTGTTGACTCGTGTTATTATTTAGATAGTATACTGTCAGATATGATATTTCTGGAGAGAATGTTATCCTTTTCACGTGTTATGTTGACAATTATTCACTCTTAGAAAATTTTAATTCTACAATAAATGTAAACGAAAAAATATATAATAATGATAGATCTTGATGCTTTTAAGGAAGGACTGGTTACTCTTAGATGGTTGGAATTATGCAGGCAATTATCAGACTGTGTCATAAAAAGAGGTGTACACCCTTTTAAGTTAATTGGTGATATTGAGAGGGGAAAACTTGAGATATAATGTGAATGAGAATGTAAACCATGTTCATTGCTCAAATTCATTTCTACTGTGTCTATATCTTTTATTCATTTATTTTATGACAATGTGCTTGCTCTGATGTATTACAGATGCCTTATGGGTAAGTGTTTTGTTTTGAAAGTGGCGTGGGAGATAAGATGGCTCAAAGACACCACATGATAATTGTCATCTGTTTTTTTTTTTCCTTTTTTTTTTGAGGGGGGAGAGT
>NC_061829.1:34415916-34418416 GCF_019202785.1 Penaeus chinensis | reverse complement strand
TATATATATATATATATATATATATACATACATATATAAGTATATATATACCCATATACATATATATAAGTATATATATACCCATATACATATGTAAGTATATATACACATCCATATACATATATATAAGTATATATATACATATGTATATATTGTTATTATTAAATCCTTGCTCAACTAAATCTCTCTTAATGGAGAGTTGCCTTCACTCAATTAGAGGATTAATCAAAATGGGTCAAGAGCAAACTTAATTGTAAACTTCTCACGTTAAGTCCAAATCTTTAACATTCTCTATCTAAAGTTATTAATTTTCCTTCTATCTTTCAAACCAAAACTTATCAAAGGATAATTATTATATTTTAAGTGACTCATTCTATAACACTTATTAGTGTATAATGTCAAAATACAAATAGTTTATTTCTCTTGTTTTAATGAGACTTTCATTCATCAAAATATTTATCAATATCAATCATAGAAATTTATCAAGATTAAATTATTCATTATTCATCAAATTCGGACTATTAGTTACTTTTCATATCTATTAATTTCTGTCTCCATACACTTAATGTCTTTTTAGATTGAGTAAAGCTGAATCATTCAACAAAATCTAAATAAAAATTTACTTCATATTGAACATTCCAATACTTATATATATCGCTTTCACAATTCAGTAATATTATATTCTTATCAGCTGAATAATTCACAGAATGGAGCAAGAGTGTGGAAATATATGAAAAAATAGTACAGGATTATAAATGTATTATCAAGAGAAAGAATTACACCATGCCCTCTGCCAACTACCAACAATATATATATATATATGTGTGTGTGTGTTTATATACATATATATATGCATACACTTATATATACGTACACTAGGGTGTTTCAATAATTGTCGATTTTCTAAAATTTGCTCGAATCCCGGGGGCAAGTTAAGAAATAGGCGCCTATGAATTTTCTGAGTTTGGAAATGTATTTTTTATTAAAATCAAAGAATATCTCGCATTCTCTGTTTTCAATAGAAAGTTTTGATAAAATTATGATTTAGACACCGCTTCGAGCGCCAAATAACACCTCGTTTTCGGTTGTCGGTATAACTATTTTATTTTTAAAATACCTCAATAGTATACTTTTCTTTAATATTTTTGCATCAAAATTATTTCTATTATAAACTAATATTATATAAAGTTCTGTAATTGCCATAAGACTAATTTTTCAATTAGTAGGCTTGACTTTACTTTGTGTTCACTCCCACCGATTCGGGCTTTGGTCGCCGAGAGCATGCTTTGGCTCTCGGACTTCTCACTTCGCTTAAATGATTTGAAGTAACATATTTTATTTAACAAGAGGATATAGAAGGAAAGGATTCTAGTAATGATTTTATTTGGAACATTATATATTGCATACAATATAATTTTCATTATATTCCTTCGTTTACATTGCCATATCTCCGACTACGCCGTTCTCTAGTTTCTGTTACAACAACAATTCTGGAGGGCCAGTACTAAACCAACCATACCACACGACCCACTAAAAGGAGTGTGCAACTAGGAGCTAACTAGCTTCCATAGACATTACCTATCTACTCATACATGAGTAATGATAGCGAGGTTTTACACACACTCCCCGTGGGCACTCGGTGGAAATTGATTTAGAAATTCGAAACCGAAGTCAGATACTGAGGTGTATATATATGAAAGATGGAATAATGCAATACCGCATTGATATAGGTGTATAACAATCCTCCCTGACCTGGCCTCGAACCTAGGTCACTCCGGCTATGAGACCGGAGGGCCAGTACTAAACCAACCATACCACACGACCCACTAAAAGGAGTGTGCAACTAGGAGCTAACTAGCTTCCATAGACATTACCTATCTACTCATACATGAGTAATGATAGCGAGGTTTTACACACACTCCCCGTGGGCACTCGGTGGAAATTGATTTAGAAATTCGAAACCGAAGTCAGATACTGAGGTGTATATATATGAAAGATGGAATAATGCAATACCGCATTGATATAGGTGTATAACAATCCCCCCTGACCTGGCCTCGAACCTAGGTCACTCCGGCTATGAGACCGGAGGGCCAGTACTAAACCAACCATACCACACGACCTAGCTTCGAGGCCAGGTCAGGGAGGATTGTTATACACCTATATCAATGCGGTATTGCATTATTCCATCTTTCAACAACAATTCTGTTTATGTCTTCACATTTTTTCATGTCTCCAATCAGTCTTTCACAGTTTTGATTATGGCCAGGTATTAATGAACTTTTGGGTTTCCACATATCGATTTCATGCATATCATAGGCCAAGTATGCAAACTTATTTTTAAATAGGGCTGGTGTGTATGGCCATTTTTCACGAATTCCTCTTTTCACGATATATGCAACTTCATCGACGTAATCATGATCAACAGCCAAGGGAAGAAGTGTACCATCTGCATTATACAGATGTCTGTTGATGGGCGAGAAGTAGCTGCTACGAAAGCCAA
>NC_061829.1:34398416-34403416 GCF_019202785.1 Penaeus chinensis | reverse complement strand
GCCACCTCATTCTCTTACCATAGGATCAGCTTTCATCAAGGGGGTTGAAAGCCAATCTGGATGTATGAGATCCTGGAATCCTTTGTAGTCTAGGTTAGTAAATCAGGTTTGTGTAGTCCCCAAGTAATGAAAGAGGTGGTTCTTCACTCTCAACATACAGGGACTCCACAGTGAAGATCTGAAAGCCCCTGTGCAAATTCTTCTTCATTATGAACTGAGTCCAACATCTGGAGAACTGTGGGAGTTGGAGATGAATAAACCTCGCATCCACAGTCAAGTTTGCTATGAATAAGTGCTCAGTAAAGCCGCAGAAGCATAAGCGTTCTGTGGTCTGCACCCCAAGATAAGTGTGAGAAAACCATTTGTAGCTTTCATTTTTGACTGTTTGATGTGAGGCACCCATATAACACTTGAGTCAGAAAATAGACCCAAGTACTTCACGTCTTGAACAAATTACAGGGGATTCCCTCATAAATAGAGGGATTGATGGAATACATAGCCATGGTCTTACTAGAAAATTAGAGCTGATGGTATGTTGCACAACCTGATTTATTGCAGTCTGCACATCCCTTAAGCTTCCTCCAGAGCAGTACAATGTGAAGTCATCCACAAACAGACTACATGATATAGCACTTGGAATGACCTTTACGAAGTTGGCAAACAGGGTCACACTTAGGTCACTTCTTTGTGGGACACCTTCTAGCTGATCTTCCAGGTTAGAGAAACTGTTTCCCACCTTAAATATAAACTTCCTATCTGCAAGAAAGCTTTGTAATGCTCCTCTTAAATCAATGTCATGCAGCTTCATGAGTATGCTTCCAAGTAGTCAAAGATGCTAAATTTTTAAATCCCTATTGATATAGGGTGAGCATGTTTCAACTTTCTAGTATCCATGTCAACCTAAAGTTTACCACTTTCTCCATCAGCTTGCAGATGCAGCTGGTGAGAGAAATTGGTCTGTAATTCTCTGGTATGGAGTCTTCCTTGCCAGATTTAGGGATAAGAATGAGTATAGCTTTTTTCCATGTGCATGGCATTGAGCCCTCCCTGAAGATACTCCCGAATAGGTCCTACAGGAATTTTGGGAGCTCTCTGATAAATGAGATATCATTTGGTATGAAATATCATCACTGGGGTAATCTTATGGCAGAGATGCAAAGCAGAGTCTGTCTCCTTGCACAAAAATAGTAAGTTGTATGGAAGTTCTGCTGCAGTTCTACTGAAGAACAACATTGGGTGTTGTTCCTGTTCAACCTGAATAGTGGAGAATTGGGCAGTGCATGATGTTCCAGACGAAATTTCTGCCATGGATTTAGCTAGCTCATTTGCAACATCTTTTTTGTCTGTGAGGATTATGCCATCTATCTTCAGAACAGGTGACATGGATGTACTCTTTCCAGCTATCTTATGCACCTTGTCCAATACCCATGCTAAGGGGGTTCCATAGTTTATTGAGAAGACATACTGTCTCTACGATGTCCATCTTCGACTGCTTTAATAAAAAATTCAGTTCAAGTCGCCATCTCTGCAACCCATTGGCTGGAATACCATTCACCTCCTCCAAAAGTATTGGAAAGTGGTGGCTTACATGTAAGTGTTCCATGACCTGCAAATTAAATTCAACTGTGAATCAGTTGAACCAATTGACAGGTCAGTATTGGAGAATGTTCCAGTTTGAGTTTGGAAATGCGTGGGTGTGTCACTGTTTAGTAAAACTGTGTCTACTCTTGAGAACAAGGACTCCAAGGCCCTTCCTCGAGGGTTGCACAAAGTGGCTCCCCAGAGGTGATGCCGACCATTGAAGTCTCCCAAGAGTAGAAATGGATGAGGCAACTGCCCAAGTAAATCTTCCAAATCATCTATGTTGAGATTAGGTGGAGGTCGTGTCAAGCCTATTCTCACAGCCTTCACCTGTAGTGTCGTCTGCAGGTGGATGGCCTGCAGACGTCGTAATATCACTGCTACTCCTCTATGAGGTCCATTATCAAAGATCCCATAATAGGCTTGAATTGGAAATTTCCCTGGTCAAAATCTCTTATAAGCATATACAATTGGGTTACATGAAGCTATCAGATATTGCAGTTCTCCCCATTTTTCATGAATTCCCAATAAATTTCACTAGGTTAGGGTATCCAGTTTTTCAGGTTGACAAACTACCTTTTCATAAGGTGTTTGGCAGCACCTGTGGTTAAGGTCCACCCCACACCTTTAGGCTGTCCCTTTCTAGCATCTTGGGAGTACCTTTTGGAGGGTTGTTTCCTTGTTCAAATGTTTTTCACAGGCTTCCTTTGCCCGGGCAAAGGGCGGACCTGAGCCTCCGGTTCAGGAGCACTATGTCAAGCAGTGGAGGCCCTTGTGGATGTGGTGGTAGCTGGAGCCGTCATCGTTGAGGCCTCTGGAGCCTTAACTGATGGCTCCAAAAGCCTTACTTTGAGAGGAGTCTCGTCAGTAGTACCCTCACTCCTACTCCGTTTCTCATGGAACAACTCACCAGAGGTCTGAGGTCGAACTGTAGTGGCAAAGTGTGTGGTGCAAGATGTATTGGAAGGTAAGGGACGGCGGGAAGGAGGAGGAGCTAGAACCGAGGCAAAGGACAAACCATACACTTAGTAAAAGAGAGGTAACCCGCTATTACATGAGAAGCACCAGTCAGCCAGCAAAGAATCCGGAGATCTGTCACCACACAAAAAAAATAAAAATAATAAGCATAGAAATACATAAAATAAATAAATAAAACTATACAAAGCTGGCACAAAAAAAAAAAAAAAAAAACATAAAACTACGAAAAAGTAAAAGAGGGAATCCGTAAGGGAAAACGGGGAAACACGAAAAGAAGAATGAGTGAGAAATAACACTACGGTGAATTAGTCGAAGGAAGAAAGGCAAGAATAATACGTGGTCAGTGTTGAATATAACGTAAGCATTATTTAAGTAGTATGAGAGTTACGTACTGTAGAAGTAGTGTAAATGTAGATATAGATCACGGTCCAATGGAAAAGGTAAGTCAAAGGCTATGAAAACAAAGGTTTATTCTTATATATATATATCTATATATATATATATATATATATATATATATATATATATATATAAAAGATAAACACATGAAAACAGCAAAGGCACGTCATCTTGCAGGGCAGAAGAGTCCGTAGATTTTCTTTACCGATCCGTAACTTCAGGGGAACAAGCCTGAAGGATGACCCGCCTGAAGTCAGGAACTTCAATTATCGTTATCATTATTATTGTAATAACTTTTTTGTATCATTATTATCATTATTATTATTATTTTTATTATCATTACTATCATTATTACTATTATTATTATCAGCAGCATCATTATTATTATCATTATAATTATTACTTTATTATTGTTATTATTATTATCATTATCATTAAAATTATTATCATTATCATCATAATTATCATAATTATCATTATTATTAAAATAATTAATGTTGATATTATTTACGGATTACTGTTGTTCATTTAGTTTTTATTATTATTAGTTATCATTATTATTATCATTACTATTATGACGATGATGATGATGACGATAATGATGCTGATGGTGATGATGCTGATGGTGATGACGATGATGATGATGATGATTATGATATCGGGAAGAAAATACCAGGTCTTAAACTCTTCTCTCACATCTCAATCGCTTACGAATTCACCCGGTTCCTTTTTCTCAAACCTCCAATAACTCGTCTCTATTTAGTATTTTATGCGAGTCTCCCCGAACATACAATTGGGTTTTATGAAGCTATCAGATATTACAGTTCTCCCCATTTTTCATGAATTCCCAAGCAATTTCACTAGGTTAGGGTATCCAGTTTTTCAGGTTGACAAACTACCTTTTCATAAGGTGTTTGGCAGCACCTGTGGTTAAGGCCCACCCCACACCTTTAGGCTGTCCCTTTCTAGCATCTTAGGAGTACCTTTTGGAGGGTTGTTTACTTGTTCAAATATTTTTCACAGGCTGACCTGAGCCTCCGGTCCAGGATCACTATGTCAAGCAGTGGAGGCCTCTGTGGATGTTGTGGTAGCTGGAGCCGTCATCGTTGAGGCCTCTGGAGCCTTAACTGATGACTCCAAAAGCCTTACTTTGAGAGGAGTCGTCAGTAGTACCCTCACTCCTACTCCGTTTCTCATGGAACAACTCACCAGAGGTCTGAGGTCGAACTGTAGTGGCAAAGTGTGTGATGCAAGATGTATTGGAAGGTAAGAGACGGCGGGAAGGAGGACGAGCTAGAACCGAGGCAAAGGACAAACCATACACTTAGTAAAAGAGAGGTAACCCGCTATTACATGAGAAGCACCAGTCAGCCAGCTAAGAATCCGGAGATCTGTCACCACACACACAAAAAAAAAAATAATAAGCATAGAAATACATAAAATAAATAAATAAAACTATACAAAACTGGCACAAAAAAAAAAAAAAAAAACATAAAACTACGAAAAAGTAAAAGAGGGAATCCGTAAGGGAAAACGGGGAAACACGAAAAGAAGAATGAGTGAGAAATAACACTACGGTGAATTAGACGAAGGAAAAAAGGCAAGAATAATACAAGGTCAGTGTTAAATATAACGTAAGCATTATTTAAGTAGTATGAGAGTTACGTACTGTAGAAGTAGTGTAAATGTAGATATAGATCACGGTCCAATGGAAAAGGTAAGTCAAAGGCTATGAAAACAAAGGTTTATTCTTATATATATATATATCTATATATATATATCTATATATATATATCTATATATATATATATATACATAAAAGACAAACACATGAAAACAGCAAAGCCACGTCATCTTGCAGGGCGGAAGAGTCCGTAGATTTTCTTTACCGATCCGTAACTTCAGGGGAACAAGCCTGAAGGATGACCCGCCTGAAGTCAGGAACTTCAATTATCGTTATCATTATTATTGTAATATTTTTTTTTGTATCATTATTATTATTATTATTATTATTATTATTATTATTATTATTTATATTATTA
>NC_061829.1:34388416-34393416 GCF_019202785.1 Penaeus chinensis | reverse complement strand
TGTATTGAGGAATATTTTATCCTGTTTTGTTTGTTTAATCAGTGTTTGCTGGCGAAAATGAAAAGCCCCATCACTTAATCGCTTTAGCTGCCATACATATGTAAAGAAAGTAACACTTTCATGTTTCAAGAAATATGCAGCTATAATTAAAATTCTATTGAAGAAAGGAGATTGCTGCCTTGCCTCTAAAGTTGTTGTCATGTCGAAAAACAAATATTTCCTGGAAATCGCCTTTGTAAAATATCTCGTTACCAAATCAGTGAGAGCTAATACTGCATGTTTTGCTATCGCTTCTTTGACGAAAAGAAAGATGAAATGGCTTACGTAGTTTCCAAAAATAGATACTTATACACCTCAATCACACTCTTCGTTACAAATAGCCTAGGGTTTTCATCTCTTTCATAAAAAAAAAACTATTTACGCTATGATTACACTGAAGTGGCTGCCAGATGTACAAAAATGGGACCTAGCAAGTGTACTGAAACATATTTCCGGAACAGTTTAGTGAGAGGCACAACTATCCCTTAGATTTGGCGAAACCGTTTGAGAATCATTGAGCCAATCGACACACGTATCTGTGACACTGATGTACAGGTGGCAGGCCTGATTTACCCGTGAACCAAGGTGCCAGTTCATCAATAATGTTCGGTGTGCCTACTAAACTATTTACGCCACTTCTACGTATTTACACATTGTCATCAGCTGTATAGTTTCAGCATATATCAGCTTTATGAACGGGTAGGTATTATAATGTTATCGTCCTACACATCGACATGCTTCATGCTTCAGCCTGGTAGTGAATGATTCATGATTCATGATGATTTCAAGTCTTCCATTTAATGATAGATTCTTAGGGACAAGTTGCAGTCTTAGCACGAAACAGTGCTTTTCAACATATTCGGCTAAATATCTAATCAGCAGGCACTGATCTAATATGCTATCTTCAGTGGATTAAACTTTATTATTCATTTGTTACTCTATTCGGCTAAATATCTAATCAGCAGGCACTGATCTAATATGCTATCTTCACCTGGATTAAACTTTATTATTCAATTGTTACTCTATAATATATTTAACGTCCTAGATATTCTTGTTCTAGCAGTCGTGTGAGTGCGAATGACCGAGTGCATTAACATTTGTATTATTATAGCTTGCATAAAAAATAATATGGTGAAATTTTACTATTACTTAATTAATAGAAATAATATTCTGAGTATCCAATATACGTAAATGTTTATATCTAAAAGTATTGACAACAATATGTGGTGTGTCAACGGACGGTACCGCTCAGAGAACTACTGACGAGAATCTCAGGAAAATGTATTATCGGTGTATTGTCTACTGAAAATGGGGGAGGAAAACGCTTCTGTGACCCTGGCATATTACAATACGGATTCACAGGCAGACAAAATAACATAACGCTCGATGTAAGAAACAGATTTGTAAAAGAACCACCTCATACCATAATTATAAATATGTTTAGCTACAGCAGCTATGGATTGGGATAAGAAAATAAAATCAGCCCAATATAACCTTAATACATTAATTTTCAACATCACCCATAATACATCAAATGCCAAATCATCAGCCCTTTGTGTATCCACCATTACACGGTAACCTCTTCATGGGCAATAGGTAATGGTTTCCCCACGTAGGGTTTCCCATATTCCTTGAACTTTGTTGAATAGTGCTCTCTGATTCCGGTCATCACACCATCCCTACCTCTGGTCATAGAGGCCCAGATATTTTCAATAAGATTTAGGTCTAGGGATCTGGGTGGCTAGTACATCACAGTGATATTAGGGTAAATCTGCAAACCATTCCCGAATAATCCTGGCAGTATGGATAGGGCCTTTATCATGTAGTTAGTAGAATTGCTCACCTTTCGGCACTAAGGGCACTGTCACAGATGGCAACTTTTCTCAATATGATTGTCAAAATCCGGACGATTTGGAAAAGAAAAACAACTTAAGAAATTCATAAAACGATTTTCCTTAAATAAAATGTCATCGGCACCTATCAGACAAGTATTAACACTGTGCTTATACAATTTCTCTCTTATCGTGTTAGGCTACATTGTGCATTTATTTGGCTATACAATTTACGATGCATTGACAAATAATCCTGAATTTACACGCTGTAATAATGCAGTCGTGCAGAATAACAACATTATGTGGCAATGCTGCATTTTCGCAGCTATGCACATCTTCTAAACTTAGAAGTGAAGAGAAAGTGCTTCAACTAACTTTCTACTGACGGAAATTTTGCTTCGACAAGCATTCGTATTTAACTTTAGAATTTGTCAAATTGACGAGTTGAGAGCAGAGAAGTGTTTTCTTCTGTTATTCAAAAGTCTAGTAAATAATTGGAAATGAGAATTTGTTAATATGCAGTTTCCATTAGCATAGTATTTGCTTTTGGCAGGAAAGAAACAATTCAACAATCTCACTGCAGTTAGGAGAAGTTAGTTTGATTATTGTTATTGTTCTAAATATTCTGCTTCTTTATTGATTATGATTTCGTGAATAATTACCCCTGTAATGGTTAAGAAATGTCATTTTGTTACCTACGTTAGCTCACAGAAGGATCCCTGATTAATGTTATGCTTTGAAAATATAAACAATATTAAATTCATAATTACACTATAAGTTAAATGAACTCAAAAGATAGCTTGCCCATGGAGGCTTTTTTATGTTATGCCGTGCACTAATATTCACTAGTAGACACTGAATTCCTTACCTGAAATTTCCTCTTTTCCCTCTTCTTTTCTGTGTGTTTATATAACTATCAACATTCATATTCATGTGTGGACTGCTATCTGTTTCGAGATAATAAAACCGTCTCGTTTTTATTCTCAACCTCTGCCGTTGTATTTAGTACATTAAGGAATAAAGATTATCAGACACAGACACGCTTATGTTTTTAGGAGGTCACTTTGGCAGCTTTGTAATTCCAAACTTATTAATGTTTATAATCAAATAAGTACACCAGGTACGTTGCTGTTTGGTGTAATGGGAAAACTTACGAATATATATTACGGAACAGCTGAAGAGTTGAAAGGACAAAATAGAGAAATACTGGACAATAAATGGAGAATTTATGACACATTGCATATTGCAAGCGATATGCGTATTTTACACACTAATCACACGCACACGCACACACACACACACACACACACACACACACACACACACACACACACACAAACACACACACACACACTCGCATATATGAAATGATAGTAGAATAAAGGACGCTGCTTATATCAAGACGGGGGACAACATGACCATCGCATCAGGCAACTTCAAGTTTTCCATATATGTTTTTTTGTATTAAGGGTAGATAGAGATTAAAATAGACTGAGAGATAGATAGACAATGAGAGATAGATAGATATATATATAGAGAGTGAGAGAGAGAGAGAGAGAGAGAGAGAGAGATTAATAGATATACAAATATATACAGATATATATGTGCACATGCACTAGCATATTTGCATAAGTACTAGTAGATGTATGCATATCCGATACTTGTAGATCTTCCTGTGCATTTCAGAAACTATTATCGAATACTTTCTATAGGCTTGGTTACGAAGGTATCACCCATTTTCCATCTCAATTACAATGAAAGCGATGAAGTCAAGCTTCCTTTTCAATTTCAATTTCAATTTGCTTCTTTTAAATTCTTGTTTCATATATTTATATCATAATTACAGACAAGCATTTGGAGATTGAAAAAAATGGACATTGTTTCTCACAAACGCGCAGCGAGAGCGAAAATGACGAAAGCTTCCCGACTGCAAACATAAATGACACAGATAATGTGATGCATTTGTATATTACATTATCACGTTGAAACGTTACTAATAATTCTTGAAGGATATATTTTTAATCATTACATTTCTGTTACAATTACAATCAGTGATATCTTTTTTTGCACAGAATGATATGAATATCGTATCCTTTGATGCTATTAGTCGTGTGCGAAAATGTTGGATAATGTAAAAACACATTCCCTTTGGAATAACATTCTGAAGTGCTGCATATCTTTGCAAGCAAGGACGTCACGAATTTTATATCTCACTTTTGCTCTTCATATGTAAAAGTGTTGAATAATACGAAAAATCAATCAGAGGGTCTTCCATTAATGACAAATACTCAGAAATATTCAGGGCCCTTAAAGAAATTCGACGTGTGGATGTTATTTGCCGAATGTATGTGGAAAATGACATAAATAATATAAATAATAGAATATAGTATAAATATGGATATGCATATACATTTATGTATGTGTGTGTGTACACATATATGTGTGTGTGTGTGTGTGTGTATGTGTGTATATATAAATCATATTTATGATATATATTACATGTATATATATATATATATATATATATATATATTTATATCTATATATATAAACACACACACAGAGATACAGATCCGTGACCTGGCATCCGTCGGCTTCCTGTTCTAAAATGAAAGAAGAGTAAAGGAAGCTGCATGCATCAAGACGGGGGACAGCATGAGCAGCGCATCAGGCAGCTTCAAGTTTTCCATATATATTTATTTGTATTAACGGTAAATAGAGATGATAGATTGAAAGAGAGAGAGAGAGAGAGAGAGAGAGAGAGAGGGAGATTGGGAGAGAGAGACAGAGAGTGAGAGAGAGAGACAGTGGTAGAGAAAGAGAGAAATATTAATAGATATATAATTTTTTACAGATATATATATATATATATATATATATATATGCACATGTACTAACATATTAGTATAAGTTCTAGTAGATGTATGCATATCTAATGCTTGTAGATCTTCATGTGTATTTCAGAAACTATAATATTTAAATATTATTGAATACTCTCTCTATGCTTTGTTACGAAGGTATTCCACTCTCAATTACAATGGAAGCGCTGAAATCAAACTTTCTTTTCAATTCAGCTCTTTTGCTGCTTTTAAATTCTTGTTTCATATATTCATATCATAATTACATTAC
>NC_061829.1:34360916-34363416 GCF_019202785.1 Penaeus chinensis | reverse complement strand
TGTAAAAATTCTTACTCTAGCATCTTTGCAACAGCATGCTTGCATCCATAGAGATATTCCGACACATTCCTCCCACAGGCTAACCCAGCATACTGTCCTAAGCCGGATCTCAGGTTTTACCGCAATTGTTGGCCATGGGCTAAGCGCTTTGCAAGGGCGAGTGTGGGGTTGGGAGTTTCGATCAGCCAATCTCTCTTTGTGGCAGATATGGCCCACACACCGACCTGCAGAGCCCGAAGAGGCCACCAAGGGTCATGGTCGATGAGGAGAGGAAGAAGAACGACCTGGCTCATCAATGCAGTCGGAAGGAGATTGGATTTTTCCATCAGCGCCGAGAGGAAATTGCAGCTTACTCGCCGACACAAGTCAAGAAGTATGCTAGATCAATATTACGTACGTGTTACTTATTTTTTTGTTTTTTTCCCTGCCGTTTGCTCTTCTATATCCTTTCTCCTTTACTGCGTGTACATTCCGTGCCCTTGACATGCAATTAATTGTATGTATATATAACTAAAAAGGGCAAAAAAGAGTTCTAAAAAGGACAAAATCTATAGGCGAGGGTTTACATTTAGCATCAATGAAAAGGGAATATTATAAGAAAATCTGTAAAACACTAAGAAATCTAATAACTGGCCAAGCAGTTTTCTTAAACGGTCGGAGATTTATACGCTGATCTTCAAAGCAATGATGGAGGATCAAAGGAGAATGTTGTGTATACTATATTACTTTTCATTTCCATCATGTCGGCTCTTTCATTTTATTTGCACACTAAGACCAATATTTGGTAACGGTTTAACTCTTAAATTGAATCGTTTATTATTATCTTCTGCTTATATCTTTATCGTTTTATCTATTTGTCTGTCTTAGAATCACTTTCCAGAATGCATTTGAAAGTGGTTGACATGAACTATACATTTCGTAACACCAATGATAATACATTCATGGATGTGTAAATATATATATATATATAATATATATATATAAAACACAAAAGCTATTGCTCTTGCATTCGTCTTAAAAATAATGAAATGTTACAATACAGAAACACCACATAAATATATGCTATGTAAGACTATCTCTTTTCATTTTGCCTCTTTCGTAGGCTCACATTGCACCATTATTCATTATGCTTGGAGAGTTGATATGCAGAGTATACGATCTACGTCACTCCCCTCGATTCCTTAACAGTAAGAGTGAATGATAAAGTGATAATTAACAGTAGAATCTGCTATTTTAAAATCTTATCCTCGCTTTCGTGTGATTCCTTCGAGCAAATCACACCGGCTGTTTGCCACGCCGCCTATGCTAACGACGACCTGCGAATTCAGCAGTGAGGCACACAGCAAGAAAGCTAATGAAAACACGACCAAAGCAAATGAAGTGCCGCGGCGAAATGAACTCCGCTGGAAATTTTGCTCTATTCTTGTTTTATAATGAATGCTGACTTAATTCGCAGTCGTGTGTATTATTATAAAACGGGAAAAAATAAGAGTTACTTCCAAAAGGTTCATAATCTCAGTCTCATTTTTAGGTGGCTACGCTACGGAAACGAGGAAAAAAGTGGAAAAAATGCAGAAACAATTTTGCATAAATGTTTTGCATAATCCTTGCTTGCACGTACGCAAAAAGGTAGCTTAAAAGTGAAACTGCAGAATGTGGAGGGTGAACCAGAGGACGGGTAGAATGACGCAAGACTACGAAAATATGCAAATGTTGAAGGGAACACCTGCACAAAAAATAAATACATAAATAAATAAATAGATAAAAAATCATTATAATAATAAATAAATAAATATATGGATAGATAAAAAAAATATTCATATTAACCGAAAGCATAGTCCGAACTCGCAAAGAGGAAATGAATAAAAAATAACATCTTTTGAATCATTTAATTTCAACCGCGAAAACTTTTCAAGCTGCACAATGTTTCCTTATGCGGTTCCTCTCCTTGTGGGAGTATTAAGGTAATCATAATTAGCAAGGCGCGCATCGGCTCATCAGTATGAACCACTCAACTTTTATCCTCGTCACCTGCTTCCTAATTACGATCTTCCTTCCTTCATTATCAATCATTAAACATTAAGTCAGCCAAGGTAAGTAAAATATCCACAGAGGTTTTAAGACAGTGCTTAAATTTCCTTGAAGATAGACTTTATTCTTCATTTCGTACAATCCCTCGCCTTTTAGGAAAGCAGTCGATGCTTCAGTCATTTTGAGAGCGGCTCCTACACGCCCAGGAGACTCGTGTCATGCATAGTTTGTAACTCCAGGGAGTAACTGAAATTGCTCAGATAGCGGAGTTACCTAAAAAAAAAAAAAAAAAAAAAAAAAAAAAAAAAAATTGTGAACTAGCACCTCAGGGCTTCATACAAGTGTGTGAGAGATGATAAACAATAAATGGGATGTATTTTTTTCCCCTTTTTTTCTTCATTTCGTCTATTCGCCTGCCAATCTTTCTCCAACATCAAGTGAAGCGCGAACAGGGTATCCCTTTCATCAC
>NC_061829.1:34343416-34345916 GCF_019202785.1 Penaeus chinensis | reverse complement strand
TCACTGGACTCAGGGTCAGAGACAAGGCTTGTTTCCCTGGACTTTTCCTCTGCGTTTGATAGTAAACCCATGTTAAACTAGTCTTTAAGAATCAATGACCCATTTTATATTTTATCAGACCTTTTTATTAGACAGGCTATTGATGAGCATTTTATTGTTTTTAATTATGTCAAGTCAGGAGTTCCCCAAGGCAGAGCTTTTGCGCCACTTCTTTTTATCTTTTATACCAGTAGTAATACATGGCTTGGGATTTCTTCCAATTGGATTGCTTAGACTGACACTCCCTTATTTTACCTTTTTACCTTTCGCTGACCTTCAAAATAGATTAGATGCAGCCACTCAATTAAATGTTGATTTAGAGCTGATCTCTTCCTGGTGTAAGCGTTAGGGAATTAAATTCAATCTTGCTAAAATCAATAGCATTATTTTTAGCCGTTCAAAAAACCTGCAATCCACCTGATATTATCCTTGACGGTCAAGTCATCAGCTCATTACAGACATTAAAATTGATTGGTATAATTTTAAATTCTAAATTGACTTTTGAGGTCATATGATTAGCAACCTTCTCTCTTATTTACCAGAAGGCTGGATTATTGAGGAAATGTAGATCCATTTTTCAATAATAACAAGATAGTTAAAACATTTTTCTCATTTATATTGCCTTTATTTGAGTATTGCTGTCCAGTTTGGCTTCTCTGACACTTTTAAAGCTTTTGGACCGTTCGTTTAACTTTAACCTAACCTTAATACGCGACTGGAACATCGACGAATGGTTGTGCTTTGACTTTATTTTTTTAATAATGTTAACAACAAAGAACACCCTCTTTATAGTGCCTTGCCTGCTCAATATCTGCCTCTTCGCGCATTTCGGCAAATCTTTTCCTCAGCCTCAGTTTTCCCGGACATTTATCATTTCAATGACTAAAGTATGGAATTAATTCCTAACATTATTGTTCCTGAAGTTGCTATTAATAAATTTAAAATTAAATTATACAAATTCCTATCGTTATTCTGATTTATTATTTTTCAACTTTCCTTTTCCATTTTCTCCATTTTCATGTTTGCTCATCAGGAAGAATCTGCTGGAGTCATTTTATTTTTCACTGCTACACTTTCATGGATTCTCATAATAATAATAATAATATGTGGGTTATATATATACATGAATCATTTCGGATACCGAAGCAGAGACACGTTCGGTCGTCACTCGCGGCTGACAGGAGGCCCTCGGCGCGCGCCTGCCTCCTCGTCACGTTCGCCGCCATGTTAACTTTATAAAACTTGTTGACGAGAGATGAAAGTAAACGCATGTATCTGGGCGTCTCTGTGTGTGTGTGTGTGTGTGTGTGTGTGTGTGTGTGTGTGTGTGTGGATGGGTGGGTGGGTGTGTGAATGTATATGCAAATATGTGAAGAGCAGTAAATCAGGCATATCGATTCTAAAGAGTAGCTGTCCCATTTTTCTTGCCCTTTTCGTTGACCCACTGACCAGGTCTCTCGTGGTTTTATTACGTAACGTTCGCCCTGGTTCACACACCCCGCGGAAGCCCAACAGATTCGGAGGAAATTGGAAGGCAGTGGTATCTGGTCGAGTTCACGTTCACATGGCGTTAGGGCCTGTTATTCGCAGCCCTGTATCACAAGGAGGAACATGATAACAGGTGTCGATGTGCTACCAACCAAGATCGCAAGATATATCCCGAGTTTCTGCAACGAAGTCATATACAGACCGGTAGCACCACATCGACTCGGTTAAAATCCTATTTGGCAGCTGTGCTATTCCTCTTAGTTCATATTATTCTTATAGCTTCTGAGTTTTAATTAAGCAAATGACGTTTTTGTTTAGCCTTTTTTTCATAGGGATAGCTATATACATAAACTATCAACAGTTTGTGGTAAAACGTAGTGGTAAAGATATTAATTTAGAACATATAATATCAATATCTTTACATAATAGAATGTGAAGACGGGAAAGAATAAAATTCAGAATCTTTACTTCATTTGTACTATGAAACGGAAAAGCATGTACCTGGATTAGAAAATACACTTCTAATCTACTCTCTCTCTTTCTCTCTTTCTCTCTCTCTCTCTCTCTCTCTCTCTCTCTCTCTCTCTCTCTCTCTCTCTCTCTCTCTCTCTCTCTGTCAATCTCTCTCTCTCCCTCTCGCTCTCTCTCTCTCTCTCTCTCTCTCTCTCTCTCTCTCTCTCTCTCTCTCTCTCTCCCTCCTCCCGACCTCTCTCAAGCTGTAAACAGAGAACTTCTCGTATTACCTAACAATTTTGTTTACCTGTTTGTCCCGCAAGCACTCCGTATCCTCGTACAAATGAAACATCTGATTATTACTTTTTTTTCTCTCTTTTGCGTTTACGTGCCTGCTTCAGAATATTTGAGCCGATATTTATATTTTGAAAACACTTCCCCTGAGTTGGTTGCAAGACTAACATGGGATTAAATCAATAAACATAAAAAGGATAAACAAACACACAAACACTCACACCTA
>NC_061829.1:34325916-34338416 GCF_019202785.1 Penaeus chinensis | reverse complement strand
AAGAAATATAAAGATGAAATTAGTAAGGATCCCATAAAAAGGTGAAGAACAATTCATGTGACCTGAGACCATCACAGTTACCATATCACTGCACATTATATTTTACCCACTTCGAGCGGTGCACGAGGACGTTGGTCGTTGAGCTCTCAGGCGTCCGCTTAATTAAGAATTCTTCGTACCATCCATGTCACCTCAAGGAAAAAATAGAAAATTAGCGTCACCTCGACGGCATATCCTTAACTCTTCAGACAGAGATTTTGGCTCAAAGGTAGAAGTGGATAGTTTTATTGGACTATAGACAGGTTCAAGGTAATGGGCAAATACAAAAGAAAAACAAGCAAACAAATGAAGAAATAAACTGGCTGATGAATATTTCGAACAGGCCAGTTCCGACATCTTTCTCTCAATAAAAGAAATTTATACCGATATCTGGATTCTGTTGATACGAGAGAGAGAGAGAGAGAGAGAGAGAGAGAGAGAGAGAGAGAGAGAGAGAGAGAGAGAGAGAGAGAGAGAGAGAGAGAGAGAGAGAGAGAGGGGGGGGGGGAGGGGGGAGGAGAGAGACAAAGAGGAGGAGAGAGAGAGAAGGATAGGGAGAGAGAAGGAGGAGAGAGAGAGAGAGGGAGAGAAGGAGGAGAGAGAGAGAGGGGGGGGGGAGAGAGAAGGATGGTGTTAACTTTTATTCGAGTCGAGCTCAGCATGGGTAAGAGGTGTTAGAGCATATATACATATACATATACATACATATGTATTGTGAGGATTTCAACCTTCTTCCCCCCCAACTATATCCATCACTTATCCCCCCCTTCCTTGCCCCGATCCTTCTATCCCTCTCGTCCCCTTATCCGCACCCTCTTCCTGTCCCCTCGCCTTTTCTCTTTTCTCTCTACTTCCACGGTAGCTTCTCCCTCTTCTTCTCGTTTTCCTTGCTTGTTCTACTTTTTATCTCTTTTCCTACTCTATCCTGCCGCCATCCTATCCCTATCCTGCCGAAATTCACAGGGAGAGTCGAGCAGAGCCGGACCACTTCCCTCTGCCATCCTCATTTTTACGTGTTTTTTTTTTTTTTTTTTCTGTACCACGCTGGCTCTTTTTTATGTATTTTTCTTTTATTTACACCCTCTTTGTACATTTTTAAAATCAACTGCATTTTTTTTTCTTTTTCTTTTTTAATTAATCTCTTTTTACTTTATCATCCTTTTAATTTTTATTTTACGGCGAGAGATAGTTACTTAATTATATTATAATTATTTAATGATTTCTTTTAACGTGTTGTTTCTGTGATTGGTTTTATCTTTTGTATATTTTCTTTTATTATAACAATTCTTATTTATTGTTTCATTCTATTTGTGTGCTACGCTGACGTCCGCGGGGGTTAGTGTAACCCTCATGTTCATGTCAAATAAACGAAGTGGATACTCTGACTGTACTTTGACTACCTTTCGGATTTACCTGTCAGGATTTTACACCGTGGATGCCGAAACAAGGTTGTACTGCCCCTTTTACTTGCCCAGGTGTATTTATGCTGGACGTCCTATTTTATTATTTTACATATACTGTGAACCATGTGTGCTCCTTTGACTTTTACTTTATACTTTCTCTGAACTTTACTTACTTATATCTTCTCCTTTCACTTCTTACTTTTATTCATGCTCATACCTTTTACTCGTCTTTTACTTGAGCTTTTACTTTTTCCCTCATTTTACCTTTTCCTTTTTAATCTTAGATGTTAGTTCTTTTTATTGTTTTTAAGCCCTTCTGGCATGCTTTCAGTTTTTCTTAAGCCCTCTTGGCGTATTTTTATTCATTCTTAAGCCCCTCTGGCGTATTTTTATTCATTCGGAAGCCCTTCTGGCAATTGTCTTTTACGTATTAATTTGTTTTACTTTGGTGCCTTCTGCACGGTTCTTTTTATTCATTTTACATTTTATATTTTTATCATGCATCTGCGTATTGGTCACGCTACTGGTAGGCTTGCATCTCCGGGGATAATTAGCTTGTGAGGTCGTGTGGGTTCTGAGCCTTCAGCTCGGTCCACTCACCCCCTTTTTTGAGGAACGAACGGGGCCCCTCATTTTCCTTGGCCCCTAAGCCTGAAGCCTGCCGCCTCACGGGTGGCCTCTTTTGGGTTCCTCTCTCACATAACCTAACAATATATATGTATATATTTATATGACTACCGCGATTGTTCAGTGGTTAGAGTACTGGACTCCGACCCTCATGGTCCCGAGTTCAATTCCCCGTCGCGGCGTTCGTAAAAATGCCTGCGATCTGACTGCTGGCTTGAGCCCGAGAAAACGACATATCGCCTTGAGAAGTCAAACGCAGGTGTCGTAGGGAAAGACACCGTCGTGGCACAACCGCGGTTGATTAGGAAGGGCATCCAATCAGGCAAGGGTGACACTGCCATATAAACTCTCAATAGTGAATTGTCCTGCAGTGGAATGAATGGATATTAAAAATATATATATCTTTATATATACACATGTGATAATTTTTTTTTCTTTCTTATATTTGAAAATATACTTTGAAACCCAGATTATAAAAAATATAGATATATATATACACATAAACACATAACCGGTTCCCACTGGAATGATTCTTTGTCTAAAGTCTTGCTCTAAAAGATTATTGTGATTTACACTCAAGTTTTATATCAGAATACATGTAACCGGCTCCCATGGGAATGATGCTTTTTCAAAATCATTTTTGGTCTATTCTTGTTCTAATAAATTTCATATATATATAATCGTATATATGTATATGTATATCCATATGTATATATATTCATATATATATACATATATATGGATATATATATATATAAGTATATATTCATATATATGTATATATATGAATATATATATATATGTTTATATTCATTTATATATATGTATTATATATATATGAATATATATTTGAATATATGTGAATATATATATGAATATATATGAATATATATGAATATATATATGAATATATATTTAAATTCATATATATATATATATAATATATTTATATTCATATATATATTAATATATAATTGTATGATTATATAAACATATATCTAATATTCATATATATATATTCGAATACATATATTTATTCATATATATATATATATATATATATATATATTGATATATACACATAAATATAATCACATATATATATATATTCATATATATCCATATATATATGAATATATATACATATATATGTATATATATATGAATATATATATACATATATGAATATATATATGTATATATATGAATATATATATATATATATATATATGAATACATATGTATTTGAATATTTATAAATATATGAATTCATGTGTATATATACTTATGTTTTCATATATATAGATGTATGTATTCATATATGAATATATATTCGTATATGTTTATATATATTCATATGTATATATATATATATGTACACACACACACATTATATATATATATATATATATATATATATATTCATATCTAATGAAGGATACGCACACACATTTATAAATTAATATATTTGTAAACTTATGTAGTGTTTTGCTTATGTGTGTGTATGTTTAGGTGCGTATGTGTATATGTACGTGTTTCGCACTGCCCTGGACCTTGTGAGCTTTCATATGGACGAGAAGAAACGCTGTGTATCAGCGAAGAGCCAGCTACTTGCCCCCCAGCTTGTTGGCCAATCCACCTGTCGCGTTGGTTTGGCGTGGTCGTTCGCAGGTGAGGATTGCACTCAAGGTCGCAGGAAAGAAAGGCAGCCACCGGATTGCGTTGCGCAGCCTTTACCACCTGGCGTACTTTTCCCTCGACGCTGTTTCCACCAGCCGCAATACACCGCCAACACGTAGCAATTTGAACCCTTTGTGCTTACTGACCTGTGATGTTTTTGAACAATTAACTTTGTGTCCCACAGTGCCAGTGTCGTATCGCCGCGTTGTGCGACTGCTGCTCCAGTTCTTATTCTCGTTTTGTTTTTGCTGTTATAGTGTTTTGCTTTCTTTCGTGTTTTATTGTATATTCACCATATAATTTCTGAAATCTACCATATAATCAATGAAGATTTAAAAGAGTAAAAAACAAAATATCAAGCGCGCATGAGTCACCTGAGTTGCTATACAAAAGAATAAAACTTTGTAAAGTTAATTATCTTATGAATGGTTTTGCTTGTATTATTTGCTGCATTATTGCTGATTCATGACACCTTGTTGCTTGTGTCAGAAACACTATCGACGTTCACCCGTAAAACATACTCTTTTAGCCATTTGCTACAGCTGTAAAATATGCTGGCAGCGGTGGAATTTATTACAGATGTATTGTTTATTGTTTTCTTCTGCAAAAACGACGCATGCAAACAGTTAGTGAATATTTTGTTTTGTGAGCAATCCTTAGGATTTGGTGTATGATTTATTCACAATCTTCAAATTTCAAGAATGCTGTGTAATTATAGTAACTGATGTTTGTGATGTCGCCATTAATTACATATGGTATAGTCAAGTCTGAAGACTAACCTAGTAATAATTTCCATTTTGTCTTGCTTGATTTTGTTATATAACAATTCGTAGAGAGTGCACGAGCCAGGATGAAACAAACCACTGCGTCCCTCTTTGCTATCGGTGACGTGGCCCGTAGACTTTTATCATGACCAGTGATTGTGCTGCCTCTCCGGCATCTGAGTGTATTATAAAGAGAATAATGATTATCCAGTGATTATAGTTTTAATTAACTTACGTTCAGTTTGCTTTTTATGTACAGTGTACTTTTTATGTTCATTGTGCTCTTTACATTCAGTTTGCTTTTTATGTTCAATTTGCTTTTTATCCTGTGTGCATGTGTGTGATTCTTTTAAGTCTTTTATCTCGTCCTTATTTCACTTAAGTTCCCATTTTTCCAGTTTTCCGTTTTTAGCTTTTCGAATGTTACTGCTTTTTATTCGTTTGTCCCTGTATTTTTATTTTTTTATCACTTAATCTTTTGGTTATTATTTTATATATTTGTTTATTCTTTAATTGCTTACGGGGAAGTTTTAATCTATACCTGATTCATAGGGAGCGTGCGCGCACTCTACCTTTAGAAAAGGCTGTACATTATACTCGGTCTCTTTCCCTGACCCTGATAGGCTATACTCGTTCTCTCTCTTTCCCTGAACACTTTTTTTTTAAGATGTTTTGCTGTGACTAAGATAATCTGGTGCATAAATAAATGTATATATTATCAGAATTCATTAGTTTTACCTCCATCCTCAGTCAGTCAGTCTTTGTTCATGATTTCCCGTTATATGTTTTACTCATTTTATTATTTTATTCACGATGTTTTAATCTTACCCAGTATCTGTTTTTATGGTTTTAAAATATTAGAACATGAACCGTGAGAGAATAAACAAAGCAAGAAATGGAATTAGTGAATTAACAATCATATTGAGGGGGCAAAGCAAGAGAATTGACCTACTTCAGAAAGCCATGTTAATCAAGTAACCGGCAGCAGTTTTTACCCATATTAACTGGTCAGACTAGATGGCTGCCAGACCCTATATTGTGAGGCGTCTCCCACCTCCACTGTCATGTATAGGATTGATTTGATTATTTAAAATGATCTGCTGCATCAACAGCTAAGGTCATTAGCGGTGAATACCTTGTTAGATTGAAATGTTAAAATATTTAGAATGTTAAAATCTATCAATAAATGTCTTATAAGTAATGATAAATATTAAAAATTTAAACGTAAATATTATGCTCTAAATGTATAAAATTATTGAATGAATATTACACATATTTGAATTTTATAAACAAGTATTAGTCTCCCTTAGAAAACCATTAAGACTTATGTAACAATCCTCCCCCAATACATTTCTGTGTATATTGTATATTGGGTAGTCAGTTACATATATTACTCATCTCTTCACTATATGTGAAACCGTTTATGGCACTTAGAATCCCTTCGAATCCCACTAATACCATCATGTGCTGGCACCCAATCCAGTTATCTTTTCAAATGTTGACATCATTGAATCTTGAACCTCCTTCACCACTGGATGTGGTGAGTATAAGATCTTGATTGCCTGCAAGGACCCCATATTTCGAGGCATCCCCTTTCTCTATTGTCCAGTGCATAGGAATCAGGTGTTAGAGAGTTGATAGCGACACATCGAGTTGCTTGAACAGACCGATTATTGAATGCGTCAAGCTCAGTATTTTTGCAAACTAATGTCGAGTTAGTTATTAAATCCACTGCTCACTTCTATGTTAGTATGCCCATGCTTTTAGACTTGTGGCAGAAGGCACTAGTTACAATAACAATTTCTTTACCAATTTGCAAAGGACATCCATGAGAGATGATCGTACCCCCAAGAATTTCCTTTATGGATCTTGATATTTGAATTACATTGGAAGATAGTTGAGGTGTATCAACATGATCCTCGTATCACCCCACAGTAAGATGGTAGCCTGATAGTTGAGGGTTCATCATCGGACAAGAGTGACCGTCTGCATGCAATATGCGACATTCCTGGGGCTCAAGTTTCCTGTTCTCACAGAACTTTCAGTGTAAGGGAATTGTCTTTTCCCGAGACCTGATGAGGTATTCTGAGGAAAAACTGCTAGAGAAACTAATGAATTTTAATGCAGTGGCAGCAAAACGTTTTAAGAAGAAGGTTGATGGTTTGGAACAGTCGACACCAGCTCTCCTTCTAATTTTTTTAAACGTTAGTCCTTCCAGGCTCAGTTAAATTGGTATGGTACCACCTCAAAGTAAAGACATATGTGCCCAACCTTAAGCGGTGCTTCCACCAGGTGCCAGCTCTTGTCGTTTTTAGGAACTGAAGTACCACACTGTGTAAAGTGTGGTACAAAAGGTCATCAAGATGACAACTGCCCAGGTCCAATATACTATTACCACTGCAAAGAAGCTCATGAAGCTTCTTAAAAGCAATATAAAAGGTACAAGTTTGAAAAAGAATTACTGGTACTATGGAGAAAGGAGAAAATTAGGTTTTCAGAGGCAAAGCGACGTGCCCCGTGTGCTGTTTGCACAGGCAGGTGCAACACCTTAAGTAGCTGTGTCTGTAAAGGGATCACATAAGATAAGAAGGCACTACACATATTGTTGATGAGGTGTAGGACAAGGTCAGTGCACTACATTTTTACCTGTGTGTCTGGTTACTGGTCATCATCCAGAGCTGGGCAGTCTTCAGGATGCCCAGGCAAGTTTTCAGTCCACTCTCCCCATCCAGGTCAGGACGCCACCTTATACAACCTAGGGGCGATGGATTTCCAATCAATTTATGCTAGAATAGATTCACACTATTCTGGACCTTGTGGTCTTCATATGGAGAAGAAACATCCATGCATACACTCAGTGTGTGGATCAGCAACGAGGCAGCTACTTGTCCTTCAGCTTGTTAGTTAATCCACTTGTCATCGCGGTGGTTTTCCGTGATTGTTCGCACTAGGTAAAGATTGTGTTTGAGGACACAGAAGGGAGAGGCAGCTCCTCCACCTTCGTCCGTGCAGCCTGTACTACCTGTCATTATTTTCCCCTGATGCTGTCTCCACCGCCCACAAGTCATGTACGAGTATAATGTGGTAATTTGAATCCTTTATGCTTACTGACCAGTGATGATTTTGAACAATTAACATTGTCCCCCAGTGACAGTGTCGTATCGCCGCGTAGTGACCTCTGTTCCAGTTGCTTTTCTCGTTTTGTGTTTTTGTTTTAGTGTATTTTTGTATTATATTTTATATTTACTATATCATTTTATTTAGTATTGATTCCAACTATTCATTCCTTCTTTCCAGTCATTATTCTGCAAAATTATAAAGATTATACAGATGTAGATATTAAGAACCAGCTAATAATCAATTAAAATTTAAAAGGGTGAATGTTAAGCAAAATATAATCATTTTAAAAAGCTGAATGTGTTAAGCACATATGAGGTGTTAAAACAATAACTGAATATGCCACCTGAGTTGCTATTTAAAAAAATTTAACTTTATAAAGAAACTAATAAAAGTAATAACTAAAAATAATAATAACTAGAACAAAAGATAATGTAATTCTACAAGTCACCTGTGTGGGGTAAGAAAGCAAGTTGATTGTCAGATAAATACTCACATACGCAAACTGCTTGCTTGCTTGAGGCTGATGCTTGACGATTGTCGTTCGTGCCACAAACGCTACCACTCTTCATCCATAACGCAGACAGTTGTAGCCATTCGCCACAGTCGTGAGGGAGGGGGCGGGGGGGGGGGGGGGGGTGCTTAGGAGACGGGGACTGAATCTTTAGCAAAATCTAAATACAATTATACCTTGCAAGTATGTAAAGAGAATGATGGTATAGAAGACAAATGTAGGGAAAAGAGTGAAAGGGTATAAGTGTAGTATGTGTGTGTAGTGTGGGTGGTGCGAGAATATAAAGGTTGGTAAGCGTTATATGAGTCGAGGAGAGGCGTGTGCGTATACGAAATTAAGCAGATAGCCACCTTGATTAAAATAAAGGAAAATAAACTATTATCATTCACTGTAGGTAGTTATCTCATCGGCAATCGTACCGTTACTTTTTCTTAAAGTCGAGCGTTGATAAAACTAATCATCATAAAACAGTTTATTACCGATAAAAGTTAAAAGACAAACAGACAGTAAAACACATGAAACAATAAAACAAACGGAAACAAACAGTAAAATGAACGGTAGTACAAAAAGGAACTTAAAACATTAAAATACAAATGATGAAACATAAACATAAACGAACGATAAAACAATACAACGAAACTATAACATGAACGATAAAAGTGGAATAGAAAGCTGGATAAAATGAACATAGAATGAAACAATGCAATAAAGATAAAACATGAACAATAAAATAGTAAAATGGAACTTTGGATAAAACAATAAAAAAAAACAAAGATAAGAAAGCACCTGTCACTAGGTCACTTTGGCCGAAAAAATATCTCACAAATTATCTCTTACTTCCTACATTAAAACAATCCCCACGACCACTTAGCTTGACAGGGTGCTTAGATGCTTTTCCTCTTTGGGTAGGAAAGTTAGATAAAACAATATATATATATATATATATATAAATGCTAAAATAAAGAACATTGGCAGCGGTCATCATGTGTGTGGCGTGTACGCTAGGGTGTTTCAATAATTGTCGATTTTCTAAAATTTGCTCGAATCCCGGGGGCAAGTTAAGAAATAGGCGCCTATGAATTTTCTGAGTTTGGAAATGTATTTTTTATTAAAATCAAAGAATATCTCGCATTCTCTGTTTTCAATAGAAAGTTTTGATAAAATTATGATTTAGACACCGCTTCGAGCGCCTAATAACACCTCGTTTTCGGTTGTCGGTATAACTATTTTATTTTTAAAATACCTCAATATTATACTTTTCTTTAATATTTTTGCATCAAAGTTATTCCTATTAAAAATTAATATTAAACAAAGTTCTGTAATTGCCATAAGACTAATTTTTCAATTAGTAGGCTTGACTTTACTTTGTGTTCACTCCCACCGAATCGGGCTTTGGTCGCCGAGAGCATGCTTTGGCTCTCGGACTTCTCACTTCGCTTAAATGATTTGAAGTAACATATTTTATTTAACAAGAGGATATAAAAGGAAAGGATTCTAGTAATGATTTTATTTGGAACATTATATATTGCATACAATATAATTTTCATTCTACTCCTTTGTTTACATTGCCATATCTCCGACTACGCCGTTCTCTAGTTTCTGTTACAACAACAATTCTGTTTATGTCTTCACATTTTTTCATGTCTCCAATCAGTCTTTCACAGATTTGATTATGGCCAGGACTAGGGCTGGTGTGTATGGCCATTTTTCACGAATTCCTCTTTTCAAGATCTTTGCAACTTCATCGACGTAATCATAATCAACAGCCAAGGGAAGAAGTGTACCATCTGCATTATACAGATGTCGGTTGATGGACAAGAAGTAGCTGCTACGAAAGCCAAGTTCACAGCCAATCCTGGCATAGCTCCTTGAAGTTTCAATAGCAGTTCTGAAAAGAGTCATTCCATTGCTGTTCACAGCAGAACGCCAGCATATGAAATGAACTTTTGCAAAATCAAAAATACTTCTGATTGTTCTTGGATTTTTTTTTTTCAGTGCTTTCAGACACTTTATGGTGTTGTTCTTTATTCCAATCTTGGATTTATTGGGCAAATCACCATCACAAACTCCTTCCAGCTTGGTCAATATGGTGCCAATGGTCAGGCAGATGTGTAGGAGGGACCAAATAAATCCCAGCCACCTGGCACCAACTGGCAAAAGACATTTCTGCAATATCTTCAGTGTTGCATATAAATCGGACTTCTGCATTGTTGGTCTGCTTCCATTTCAGTCTGTTAAATTCCCGTCTTTGCGCCTGATAATCAACACTTCCGAGTGATCCATTGCTTCCTTGTACTTTTGCATCATACCAATCTATATCTTCCTTGAGGATTTCTCGGGGTTGCTTCTTTGCCTTGAATGACACAATCGCAGTTTTCGAGAATTTTGTCTTCAGTGTTACATTTCTGATGGAGTCGTAGTTTTTCTTTCATATACCAAGGTGATATTGTCTTAATGCTGAATTTGCTATACAGCACAGCAATTTCCGCCTGCAACTTGGATAAAATCTGAGATTCCGTAATAGTCAAATTATTGCATGGCAAGCTATCTTTTGAGCATCCTTTTAGTTCTGGTTACCATGTCTTTCTAAGTCACAGTATCGAGCAAGAATGTCACTCTTCGTCAGTGGTCTAGGTGGCAAAACATCAATGGTACCAAACTCTTTCAGTATACGTGTATCGGCACTGCGCAAACCACCACGTCGAAGTGCCATATTGCCACTGACGAGATCGTCACCACAATATAGGCGAGCGAGTAATGTGCATTATTAAGGTAGCACAAGTTTATATGGAAATGCATAGTGACTGGGAATCTTTACGGAAGTCCCCAGGAATCATTCGCAATGACCTAAGTTACCCTATGTTTGATTCTGCCATAATGTCGGATGAACCGAAATGCCCTTCCGTGGGTCATGCGGGTCACAGCCAGGCCGGCGGAGGCCGCCGCACCTCATCCCAGCGCCGGAAATGGTATTATACTTTAATCAAAAATTGCGAATAGTAGATATTTTTTTATTTGTCTAATATTTTGCATGTCGTCATTTAAGCATAGTAGGCGCCTGTTTAGCAACTTGCTGAATGATTCTGAAAAAGTCGGATTTATTGAAACACCTTAGTGTACGCGGGCATCCTCCTCACTTGTTAGATAAATGTTTTATTGGGGCCTGTAGGTGATGTTACCGGCCGGAGGACGTGTCACAATGAAGGAAGGGGTCCCATGGGGAAGACTTCGACGCAGCAAAGTCGCCTCCACAATCCCCATTGAAAATACACAGCAAAATGACGCCACGTACGGCTCTACCAGGTGGGACTGTTGCCACCTTTAGCTCTCTAAATTCCCTTTTATCTGTGCCTGTGGGAGAGTTGAGTGTGTGCTATCAAGTTGTATACATCAAAGCAGCACTTCTAGGTACTGTCTTGTTCATATCTACAAGGACAGCGGTTGAAAGCTTATGAATGAAGTTTCTTATATGACTGTGTTACTATCATATTTAGAGGCAGTAACATTTCAAATAAATTATATACCTCGAATTTACAGAAGCATGAGCAATTGCATATGTTTTGAAGACTCATTGTAACAATTGAATCGCTTAACGCAGTAATATGGTACAGCATAATGCGTAATAGTGTACTTATCATTGTGAATATATATATATATATATATATATATATATATATATATATAGGTTGTTACAAGTTTTCCACATAAGCGTCGACCAGTCAAAACGAAGATGTAGACTAATACGGCCGTGATTAATTTCATGTTTATTTGCAAACGTTTCAGAGATAAATCCTATCTCTATCATCAGTGGTGTAATAGTGAACAAAAAAAAAAAAAAAAAAATAGTGTGCATTAGACAATAGAACGAAATTGATTAA
Source organism: Penaeus chinensis (assembly GCF_019202785.1). Taxonomy (NCBI): domain Eukaryota; kingdom Metazoa; phylum Arthropoda; class Malacostraca; order Decapoda; family Penaeidae; genus Penaeus; species Penaeus chinensis. The sequence goes on along the minus strand of NC_061829.1, from coordinate 34,326,394 downwards.
AGAGGTTCCCTAAATTAAAATTGGTAGGGAGATGATACACACAACAATAAGATAAACAAAATATAACGAAATGTGAGCAAAAAACAGTAATACAGATAAATTAGACATGAAGATATGAAAGAAATAACCAACATGGGTGATAGTCAGGGGGAATGAAAACCGCTGATTAGTAAATAGGGTGGTTGCGGTAGTGTTGTTGTTGAGCTCTGGTTTCATCTTTCGGATCAACAAAGATTCCGAGATACTGAGGTCTAGGCGGGAGGAATGAGAGGATAGAATATTGAAATCTGTATTGAAGAAAGGATGTGAGTGTTGGTGAGAGTGCTCTTATATGGCCGAGAAAGATCGTCTGCTCAGCGGTAGTCCCGTACGAAATGACTTGCCTTTGTGTTCCCTTATGCGGTGACATAACTATCGTGAGGTGGACGCCACGTACCTGACTTAGCAGTCAGGACAGGCAAATAGATATACAACATTA
>NC_061829.1:34318416-34320916 GCF_019202785.1 Penaeus chinensis | reverse complement strand
TTCTTGCCATCGAAGCCAAATTGAAAGTTCGAACTTTATACACACATGAATTGAGTCGACGTGTGTTTAGTGGGAAAAGTTTCTAATTCATTTCCAATGACTCTAATAAAAATAATAAAAATACTCGCGTTCATGGTTTGAGTCTTTGATCTTTGAATACAGAATTGTCGAGAAATGTAATTAACGCATATCCGTTGCAATATATTAAAAAGGTTAGTTTTTTTCTAGAATAAAAGCAGTACAATAGACAGAAGGTGGACTTCTAGCTACGGCTTCTAGGCTTGAATTCAGGTTTTGACGGACGGATTTTAAACGATGACGTAAAATAGCACAACGCATTACCAAAACCCTGTATGCCTCTCCCTAGCGTAGGGACTATCTTTGGTCTACCAAAGACGGTTTTATGCCTATATGGCTCCTTACGCAATTAGACCCTTATGATTGAATCTGCCCTATTAACTAAATCTTTGGTGACTAAAGGCTGGTTCACTCTATCTTTTATGTCCGTATAAAGAGTGGCGATGTTATAGTGACCAGCAAGGCTTGATTATTATGTCAGACTGCGACACTTATATCATTTTCCTGTATCATTATCTCAATCTCTCAAAAAAAAATATATATATTTATATAAATTATATATACTTATATATATAATAATAATAATAATTACACTCCTTTCGTTATTCTACAATTTGTGCTTATCTTACAAAAGTTCTGCCTCGAATCTTCAAGTCCATCATTGTAAAACAATAATAATCAAGTATTAAGACAAGGCTCGACTACGGCCTCTCTTTAAGTTCCTGTAGCAAGGGCTGCCCTAAGCAAGCAGTCTTACGTGAACGATCTCTGGCTTACTGCTAGAATACCCCTGCTTAGGTAAATTAACCCGTGGATTGGGAGGGAGATTACCTGTAGCGTGGGGCGTGCAAGCATAACACTCGTTTATATCCCATACCTCCGTCAATGTCTTAGAGGCGGGAACAAGCACTTAAAGGTCATCTGAGAAGGTGTGTCGAAGTTTTCTGTATTAGTAAACCATTTCATATACTTCGCAACTCTTAATTTATTCAATTAAATCAGAAAATTGAGGGAGGTAAGGAGAGAGGGAGAGAAATAGAGAGGAAAGAAGGGAGGTATGAAGAAAGAGAGGGAGGTAAGAACAGAAAAGAGAGAGGGGGACGATAGAGAGAGTGTCAGTGTGCAAGTATACCATATACCCTCCCTCCTCTCTCTCTCTCTCTTTTTCCCTCAGTTTTTATTTTTCTTCTTCCCTCCTCCCTCCCTCTCTATCTCTCCCCCTCCCTCTTATTTTTCTCGCTTTCCCCCAACCTCCCTTTCTGTTTCTCTCCCTTTCTCTCTAATTCTCGCCCTTTTTCTCCCTCTCTCCCGCTTTTGGGAGTGCTTCTGTATCCTCAAATTCTTCTTCGCTGCCGTAACTCTCCGGCATCGTGTTGAATGAATGACTGGAAACAGCACAAACAACGGGCTTAAAAGTGCGACTTTCTGATTTGGTGGAATAGATTAAGGGTAGCGAAGTATATGGCCTGATTTATTATTACAAAAAAAAAAAAAAAAAAAAAAAAACACAATTTGAAATTACAATATCTCTGTATGTATAATTCAGAGCATTAACATCAAAGTATAAAAGCGAAATAAAGCATATATATTCATACTATATTTAAAATAAATAAAAAACGTCGTTGCAAATGTCCACGGAGGTAACAGGTGGAAATTCCAGGCAACCAGCCCTGTCACGAATAGCTTGGGACCCCCTTGATATCACTATATCACACTTAAACGTTCAGATGCCGTCAGCTGAATATGTGAACATTGTTACCCTTACTGATGGCAATTTAGAGACGACGGGTGTAGGCATAACAATGGCTTAAATAGATCTGGCAGCAAAACCTTAATATGCTTCTGAGCTGTAAATCTTTTTCGTTAATGATCTAGGTTTGATTTGCGTTGCTGAAGAGGCCCAACGTCACTCGAAATTGCGATCTATTTTCCATATTGTTATTGAGCCACGTTCTTTGCTACAACAGTACCATTAACTGTAAAGATCTCATACTTAATTTCGTTCTTCGTCTGTGTGTCCACACGTCAAAACGAATGTTATCCCTGATATCATAATCCATCTGACTCTAAGTCTTTTTTCTTTTATGTAAAGAGGATATGTTTTATCTGGTCAAACTATTTCGGTAAATATATCTTACTGATTTATGTCACTTTGCAGTCTCCGTTGCAGTTTAGATCATGGTCGCTCAGTAATTCAATACAATTCTCTTAAAATTGGATTAGTAATTTCTGAAATCGGAACTTCTTTGTCATATGCTGGAAAAACAGGTTATGTGCTATCTAATCTGATTTGCCGAAAATGGATATATTTCATGCTAGGAAATGAGTTTACCTCTTTTTTTCCTGCAGTTCTAATTCACTTCTATGACTGATGATTATTGACCACAGATCACACACACACATAATTTATTTATACACACAC
>NC_061829.1:34288416-34310916 GCF_019202785.1 Penaeus chinensis | reverse complement strand
TACATAGGTGTGCGTGTGTGTGTGTGTATGTGTGTGTGTATGTGTGTGTGTGTGTGTGTGTGTGTGTGTGTGTGTGTGTATGTGTGTGTGTGTGTGTGTGTGTGTGTGTGTGTGTGTGTGTGTGTGTGTGTGTGTGTGTGTATGAAGTTCAACTGGTTTTATCTATGTCGGGGAGCTAGTTTGGGTCCGGCTGCCCAGCCAGGCGTAGTGTTTCAACCGCGAAAAGCAGCACTGTATCAGACCGGACATGTCTCTCGTTTGAGCACAGGGACCTATTCCCTGTTTTTGCCGTAGTTTTATGGTTATTTTATAAAGAAAGAAGAAAGGAAACCGAAACGATTATGGCTGAAGCATGGAAAAAAATAGAAAAGAACAAAGTGCTTTGAATAACCTCGTAAAGGAGCTGGAAGACGACCACTGTTTTCTACGAATTTCACAAGGAGTGTTCTTGCAGGCTGCTGAATCCAGTTAGGCCTTATATTCAGAGAAAACACGCTCAACTGAGAAAGGCAATTCCTGTTGACCAACATGTCATTAACACTAGTAAAGGTAAATGATAAATAGTACTTTCATTTTCCATCTTTTATATATGATTATGCTTTTGTTCTCACGCAGTTACTATGACGTCTGCCTGTTGTTAGTAAATCAAATATCAGAGATGTGTACTGCATATTATCTTCAGATTTGAATACTACTATCTCTATCTAGGTTAAGTAATGTCAATGTTGGCACTGACTAGTGTCTAGTACACAGAGCAATAAACCAGAAACGCTTTCAAGAATATGGAATTTGTTTGGTCTTGTAATGGACAAAATTCTCCTACATTTTATAACAAAACTCGCTAGCCCAAAGTACTAGTTTGTGGGTAAAAACTTAAGATAATCTGCCAGTGACTAAGCTGGGGTGAATTAAGGCGTTGAAGCTAATAACAAACTGCATAATGGGATAATTTACATTTTCCGCCCACCCCACCCTAATCTTGGGGACCCTTGAGAAATCTTTTTTTTTTTTGTTTGCTCGTTTTTTTGGAGGACATGAAACGGACTAATACTGGCTATCTTAGGCTAGGTTAGATTTCAGGTGGATAATTTTCCGTTTCATCCATTTGACACTTTTCTAATTTATTTTATACCCGATTTCCCACAGGTCCTCCAAGATCATTGGGGATGAAGGGATAGGCATAACCCGAAAACTAGACATTTGCGACAGGAACGAGGTACAGTCGATTGAAGCTCTACATAGATCACTATAATACAAGGCACATCTTGTTTGGCGAAACTGGAACGGATTTTTTTTGTTGTTGTTGTGGGGGGGGGGGGGTATAACAGTAAGTTTTATCTTTAAGTGGAAACAGATGGTAGATATTTTCCGTTTTGACTATTTAACAATACCACATTAATATAACAATTTCCAGACAAGTATACACTCCGGGGAAGTATAGGGCAAGGGAAACTAAGCATTCCACTACACAAGACATTGATATTTACAGATTCCCAATCATCACATGTGTTAGTTGGAGATGGTACATTTCCACTGATAACATATATGATGAAACCATATCCTAGAAAAGACTATCACCTGATCAGGAAATTTTCAATCATAGGCTGTCCTGTGCAGGATGTGAGTCGGAGAATGCCTTTGGTATGTTTGATACTATAATTTGCTCTTCTTGTAGTTATATTATTGACAATTTGGAATTGTTCTGTATATTGTTGTTTAAAGTAACTGTTTATTTATTAATCTATTTTTTGTGTATAAAATAATACTGATTAATATGATTGCAACTCATTTTTTGTACAATCCTAACAAAATAGATCTTTCTCTATTCCCAAAAGCTCTCACTTGAACGATGGTTATACCCAGAAAGCAGCATTAAACCAAGTTATACATTTCTTCATATGATATTTCAAAAATTGGAATGTTGCAATGTTTCTTTGCATACTTATTTGTCTCACAAACAAGGTGGGTGAGTATATTCTGAAACACCAACCACTCTAATGCTCCAGCCGGGTCATGGCATTTACCCTGTCAGATTTGCCTAGTGCTTTATTGCTTGCTTTGGAGGTGGTGTTGTAATATGACAGTTTTTCCATTTTGGTAAAATTCTCCTTTGCCTCTTACTTCCTCTGGTGTATTTAAAATAATGCTCTTCCTAAAACACACCAACTTCAGGTGGATGGCCTGGAAGGGAATATCCTGACGTACCATCACTGCTACTCCTCCATGAGGTCCACTATCAAAGGTTCCATAATGGGCTTGAACTAGGAATCCTCTCAGGGAAATTGAACTTTCCCTGGTCATACTCTCTTGTAGGCATACACAAACTGGATTACATGAAGCTATCACCTGTGGAGTCCCTGTATGCCGAGAGTGGAGAACCACCTCTTTCATTACACCGGGATTACATGAACCTGATTAACTACACGAGACTACAAAGGATTCCGGGATCTCCTACATCCAGATTGGTTTTCAACCTCCTTGAGTATAGCCGATCCTATGGTAGGAGAATGAGGAATCTTGTGGAAGATCTTAATTTAAATCTCACAAAGGTTCTGGCTGTTGGAACTTCCCAAGTCCCCCCTTTGACTAATCAAGTCAAGCTGGATTTGGTCGGAATCGGGAAAGGGGAGAGATCCGAAGCAGAAGTCAGAGAGATATTTCTTCAACACAGTACCAAGGATCATATGCAATACATACAGATTGTTCGAAATCTGAAAATGGTGTGGGCTTTGCAGCAGTGAGCAGAAGGAAGACTGCATCTGGCAGTCTTTCTCGATCAGCCTCTATTTTCACTGACTAGAGATCTTACAAAGCATTCTGTTGTAAAACATTGTGATTCTCGGAGTGCCCTGCAAGCAATCAAGAGCTTAAACTCATCACATCCAGTGGTTAGGGAGATTCAAGATTGGCTTGCACTGATGTCAGCACGTAAAAAGATAACTCTGTGTTGGGTGCTAGTACATGTTGGTGTCAGTGGGAATAGGCGAGCTGGTCAAGCAGCCCTGTGATGCTCGTTTTCCTCTCCCACACACTGACTTGAAACCCAGCATCAGTTGTCGTCTTCGTGAAAAATGGGGGGAACAATGGAGGCATATCTCTAGAAATAAACTGCGAGAGATTAGAGATGACCTTGGCAATTGGGTGACCAGCATCCATCCCAACCGACAAGTAGAAGTTGTAATAACAAGGCGGAGAATCGGACACACAAGCCTGACTCATGGGCCAATGATGGCTAAAAGGGAAGTACGCTGTGAGGAATGCTAAGAGCCATTAACGGTCGCACATGTAGTGGAAATATGTGCAACATTCTCAGACCAAAGAGGAAGGTTCTTGTCTCCCCCATATACACTGTAAAAATGTATTGGGGGAGGATTGTGACACAGAGGGTCTTAATAATTTCCTTAGTGAAACTAATATTTTCAATAAAATTTAATTATGAATAATGTTTATGCCATAGTTTTTAGAGGGTAATGCTTATGCTTTGATTTTTTATATAATATTTATTGTTATTTATGCCATTTATTGATAGATTTTCAACATTTTAAATATTTTAATATTTCAGTCTAACAAGGCGTTCGCCGCTAATGACCTTAGCTGTTGATGCGGCAGATAATTTTAAATAATCAATCAATCAATCCTTTTGGCTAAATCACGCTTACCAAGCTCTCGCACACTACACTTACACTCCTTCTCTCCCTTTCTCACACACTCACTGTCTCTCCATTCCTCACACTCTTCCTTTACACTCTCATCATCTCACAACACTGACATCCCGTTCCCATATGATAATTAAATGGGTGGTGGCAGCGAGAACTTTACTTAATCTTTGCGAGAGATCATCCAACAGTACCGATTGCTACAACTTGCTATCGGTCAATTATTTGGCGGCGAACGGTTGGATATGAGCCATTACTTGGTGCCGAGCGGTGAGAAACGTGATGTTATAATTAACATAAGTCGTTAAGTGTAGTTTTTTCTGGGAACAAGTAGCCGTCTGCCTGTCAACCATAGGTAAATCTTTACGTGTGACTGTTGGAGTTTAAGGATCATGTTTGTTTTGCTTATTTTGCTTTATATTTCATTTGCATTAAGCCACAGTATGACTAGACGGTCGAAACGAAACAATGACGGAGAAACGGCCGGGACATCTTGAACGAGTTCACACCGAAGAGATGATAATGGTTTACCGGGATCAACGCGTGAATTGCTGCGGATGCCGCCGCGCGAACGGTTAGACCTGCTTATGTACGAAGAGTTGACTTAAAAAATCCAACAATTGAGTGAGCAAATGGCCATTATACAAGCGCAGTTTGCAGCCTTGACCCAAAATAGCACAAATGACCATTCGTTAACGTCAGAAGCACGGCCACAGATAGAGTAAGTTTTTTATAAAGAGGCAGTTCCTCACTTCAGGGCTGATAGGCCAGCATCCCAGCCTTTCAAGAGAAACCATGAGGTAGAGTCGTGGCTTCGGCAAATAGAAATTATGACGCAGCCACGGACAGATGAATCCTTTATACGAGCAACGCGAACTTCATGCCGCGGTACTGTGGAACTCGTTATAAATTCTCCCGTATTCGATGACACCGTATCATGGGTTAAATTTAAAGAAAAGCTCCGCGCGAAATTCAGGGGGACGTGCTCTTTTATTGATTTTTTCATCCATCTGAATAATTATACTCTTGCTTCCGGTCAGGCGCCGATTCGTCACGGTAGAGTCCGTTGTATACCAGGGCGCGCGAGATTATCCCCGCTCGATTGGAATGCCGGATGAACTAATACGATGCATCTTTTTCCAAGGACTTCTGTAGTGGCTACGAGAGGCGTTAGCTCTTAAAGAGGATTTGGATTATACAGACCAATAAGTTAACTGAGAATAGAACGACCGCTATGTTACCATTTTGCTCTTATCATAATTTGTATACCCATGACCCGAAAGACTTTAGGGGGGAGGCATAATACATCTCCGGGGACAAATAATGTACTCTGATGTTACAGCTGTATCAGGACAGGTCACTTGATGAGAAACTGCCCCTTTTCGGCAGCCCGCAGGACGCGACCGTTCTCGGCTTCTCGCGCGGCGAATTACCCGGGAACGCGCGATTAATGAAGTTTATATAGGGACGCAGGGACCACAAACTGCACCTGTCACTGATGAGATTTGATCCAGCAGACCTTTGATTATGTTATGTATTAACGGGGTTATGTGCAGCTGTTTTCTTGACTCCAGCTCAAGAGATAACTCTCATTAAAGAATGTATGAAGGAAAAACTAAATCTACGTTAATTCCGTCCTTGCTCTCGTACGTTACGAGGAGCTTCTGGCCACTCTTTTTGTACACTGCAAAATGTGAACTTGTTCTTTCAACTTAGCGAGCAGATCACCTGTATTCACACTGTTGACATTGTGTCAGAGAATGTAAGCTTTCCTGGAGATGTATTGCTTGGGATGGACTGGCTACGCCGTTTTAACTTTAGGCTAGTAGCGTATCACCCTCCCAGGCATAATTATGTCACTTTAAATGGCTTAAGGTTCAAGTTGAGTTATAGTGATTCCCCATCTTTAGCAATAAAAGTACTTGCAGTGCGTCGTATGCCTAATATTGCAGAGGTTGATTCTGTTAATGGTGCTACACCAGTACTTTGAGACAATCGTTTGTCCCCCAAATGCGGGAATGTTTGTCTCAGGCATTGTATCGAATGAGGAATATATGGCGGTTGCCATGGTTACGGGTTTGACCGCACAAGTTTTGTTTGTGCGCAGTTTGGTTGAACTGACAGGAGAGAAGATACGAATTGGGTTGTCAATGATCGTCATATGCCAGTCATATTACAGCAAGGGATGCCCATTGCATATTTAGAAGTAATTGATGGTATTTACGAGTCTCACAATGGTAGCTTGCCGAAAGATGGTAATGAGAGTTTACCTGGGGACAATGTTTGCGTTAAGGGTGTTGATTTTAATTGTTTCTTAGTGTTAATGTTATGGATGAAACCTGTGAGCCGGACCCGCATCAGTTTGACGACTTCATACATGACTTCAATGCTTCGGTATTGCAGAATTTGGGTATGATCATGATGACTTCGACTTGTTTCCATCTGTGAGTGCCGAAGTTTTGCCCATTTTTACACCTTCAGGGAGCGAGTGTTTGATTACTAAGGCCAGTCTTGATTATCTCAGATCCATCAGACGAGATGAACTCTTAGCAGTGTTGCAGAATCATTCTGTGCTATTTGATGAATCTGCTCCTGTGGGGAAGATTCCTAAAATTAGGCACTGTATTTCCACCACCGATGCGCAGCCAATACGCACTCTGCAGTGGAGGCTCCCTGAGAGTGGCCATGCGAAGATTCGGGGAGAGTGTGATAAGATGCTGTTAGACGGAGTAATAGAACCATCTACATCCCCATGGTTATCTCCCATGGTTTTAGTAAGAAAGAAAGATGGTGGGATTCGAATTTGCGTGAATTACCGTCAGCTGAATAGAGTCACGGTAGCAGATGCATACCATATGCCGGGATTAGACCAGACTATTGACGAACTGTCTGGCACTAAGTTGTTTATCGCTTTAGATGCAAAGTCAGCTTATTAGACAGTCGAAGTAAACCCAGAGGACAGGCCAAAGACTGTTTTTAGCGACGGGTTTCGATTATTTAATTTTCGAAGGATGCCATTTGGTCTAGCAACTACACCGTCAATCTTTCAAAGAGCTATAAATGCTGTCCTCAGCCCAACTTTGGGGAAACACGCTCTAGCTTATCTTGACGATGCGCTGGTTTATCCCAAATCCTTCGAGGAACATCTAACTCATCTTGAGGAGGTATTGGATTTGTTAGCTCAGGCCGGATTTAGGCTTAATGTAGCAAAGTGCCAGTTTGCTGTAAATTCATTCAAATTTTTAGGCTTAGGCAGTACACCAGGTCCCTCAGTGTTTGGGTGCCACCGGGTTCTTTCGAAGGCACATGGAGAATTATGCCATGATGGCGGCCCCATTAACGAAACTTTTACGGAAGAACGAGAAATTTGTTTGGGGAGCACCAACACGCCTTTCAACAATTAAAGGACAAACTAATAACCGCTCCCATACTACGTAAGCCAGATTTCGATAAACCTTTTGAGGTCCATTCAGATTCTTCAGGTCTTGCTATAGGGTCCTGCCTTATGCAGAGGGACAAGAAAGGTATTCCTCAAGCAGTTGCTTACTATTCCAGGGAAATTGAGGGATTCTGAGCATAACTTCCCTATTATAGATTTGGAAGCTCTTGCAGTAGTAGAGTCAGGTCGTAATTATAACGCATATTTGTATGGCCGTCCTTTTACCATTTACACTGACCATCGTCCATTAATTGATGTCTTTAAACGGTCAACGAAATCTATCAGAATGACCAAATGGAGTCACGAGTTGTCTTTTTATAACTATTTTATAAAATATAAACCAGGGGCTTCGCATCATCTTCCTGACCTACTCAGTAGGAAGGTACTGCCATCGCCTATCTCCGGGAGAGGCGAGCACCCAGGAGGAGGCTTCCTTCAGAAGAGGGTTGTACAGCAACTCGTGATTCCACGGTCGTTACAAGGTAAGGTTCTCGAGTTTGTTCATGGAGATAGATCTGCTGCTCATCCAAGTATTTTTCGCATTTACTGTAGATTGAGAGATCGCTATTATTTCCCCCAGATGCTGTCAGAAGTCCGAAAGTTCGTTCTATCTCGTAGGGAATGTCTTCTAAGCAAGCCCCTCTCGCATCTATGCCAGAAGTTTCTCAGCCTTTCGAGAGAGTGTCGGCGGATTTAATCCTCGATTTTTACATATGATACCCTTGGTGAATCGGGACGCTAATTCAGTAGCTGATGCTTTCATTGTAAATTATTTCACTTTATTTAATCCTCCTCGAACACTGCTTACTGATAACGGTAGTAAGTTTGCCAACAATCATGCACAGGCAAATGGCATAGTGGAAAGGGTCAACCGAGTGGTGAACGATTCCCTAGCAACCATGATAGGACAGCATCCCATAGACTGGGACAAGAAGTTGCCATATGTACGTCTTGCCTTGTGTGAACCAAACCCTCTGTATTTATTAATAAGACGGGATAGTTACTTCCCAGCTTTGTTGACGAATTATCAAGAAATGGATGAAGATGCTGCAAGGATACTCAGAGGGAGATTACGCGAGGCCCGGGAAACTGCCATAGAATCCGCAAGGAATTCCATGGAGAGATGGGCTCGGGACTACGACCGGAAAGTGAGATTGATTGATTGATTATTTAAAATTATCTGCCGCCTCAACAGCTAAGGTCATTAGCGGGGAACATCTTGTTAGACTTAAATTTTTAAATATTTAAAATTTTAAATATCTATCAATAAATGTCATAAATAACAATAAATGTTATATTAAAATTGAAGCATAAATATTATGCTCTATATGTCTACAAACTATTGCATAAACATTATGCATAATTAAATTCTATTGAAAATATTAGTTTCCCTAAGGAAACTAATAAGACCTTCTATGTCACAGTCCTCCCCTTATACATTTTCCAGAGTATATGGAGAAGACAAGTACCTTCCTCTTTGGTCTGAGAAGGTTGCACATCTTTCCATTAACATGTGCAACCGTTAATGGCTCTTGGCATTCCTCACAGCGTGCTTCACTTTTGGCCATCATCAGCCCATGAGTCAGTCTTGTGTGCCCGATTCTCAGCCTTGTTATTACAACTTCTACTTGTAGGCCAGTCAATAGGGGATTGAATAAGGAAAAAATTCATGGAAAGCTGGAACAAGCTTCATTATCTTTGTAATAGGATACTTAATAACATATTAATTTTGCACCCCTCTACCGTCCCGGATTTGGCCGCCATCTTGGAAAAATGGTGGCGATAAATAGTTTTTTGCAAATATCTCGCTTGGGACTCACTTTACCAGAAAATATGTCATACATAAAATAATCTACGCAAAATGTCCTATAATTACTCTTCTATGCATATTTTTGATATGTCACACCGTTTTCGTGCCAAGCCTATGAAAAAGTTTGCGGCTTGTTTTGCCTATACCCCCAATCTCCAAAATTTGTCTCAAGGGTGTATTTCCTCTTTTTGTTTCTGGCTTAGGACAGACCATGAATGCTGACTGGCAGAGTTACAACCCTTGCACCCAACCATCCACCCAAATTATGAAGTTATCCATTTAAACAATGATTTACCAGTTCTTGCTGCACAATTAGAAGTATTGATTTCCAGGATAGCATTGGTTTTCTCGTCATGGGTAGTATAGCGAACCACATTTTTCTTCATAGGAAAGTAATGACAAGTAGTTTGGTTCTTTTGTAGAATGGCTGTAAGATAAGATAACAGCCTGGCATGTATCTATCTATCTATCTCTTGTCTGACACCTTCATCCCTTGCAGGGTGGCCATGAACCAACCTCCCCAGGGAGGTTTGTTCACTGTTTTTTTTAACTGTATTTGCTTTTTATTAGGAGTGGGTCGCTGGCCCTCCTATAATATATTCTGATTATTCTATTCCATGAGTTTCTTCACTCTCTGACATCAAGAAGTTTTCTAATGTGGCATCAAGGGGATCGTCACAGTCCTCTCCATCATCAATTACATCAGAGTTTGAACATGACAGCCCCTTGCAAGAAACACATATCACAGAGCATTTTAATCCTGCCTTTCTACAGCTGCAGGTGGCAGTCATGCAACCTTTAGCACATTTGCATGACACAATGTTGAGAAGGTCTGGTGGAGCTGGGTCTTTATCTGTAGTGACTGGAACCAATTCTTTTGTAGTTGCATTCCAACCTCAATTTGTTGGAGACAAGTCATTTCCCAACCACTTCTGCACTTGGTGATATGTACGTAAGGAATGAAATCGAGCAGCTGCATCTGCAGGAGGCAGAGAAGCCAAAGTGAATTTACTCTTAATGAGTGACTGAGCATAACACACATATCTCAAATCAGAAAGGGATTCACATTCATTATGCCCATATAAGTGAAGAATGAAATTCTTTCCTGCTTCAGCAATCTTTGCAGATTCAGCAGATGGTTCTTTAAAGACAGCAACAAGATCTTTTAATTCTTCATGTTTTTCCATAAGCCTTATGAACTTAAGTTTTCCCTGTCTAAAAAAGGCAGAAGTAGTGTCGGACCCACTAAATGCATGCATGGAGGTTGGTGTGTACAGCTTGCTTTCTGTATTTCCTCTGCCTGGTTTTAAGATGTATATATTTGTCCTTGATCCAACCAAGGCTGTAAGGATGATTAAGAGGTCTACATCTTCTTCTACGATTGTTACTGATTCAGCCATGGTAGATTCTTCAATAGCAGTAGCATCAATCAATCTGTCTGCATCTTCAGTAGCCTGTTTTACTGTATAACCCTCATTGATCAGTCTAGTGGTGAGCATTGTAATAAGCCGACTCTTATTTCTCTCATTTGAAAGAAACCTGGTTTGACTTGTTGTTACGGGCATTGTTTCATCAAACATTGTGTCTGTGGTAGAACAAATCATTCGCCGAGCACGCTCAGCACATTTTGTACTTTTGTCTGCTAGATTTTCTGGATATCCATCAAATATAACAATGGCATTTCTCTTGTAGTGGTTCTTTACATATTCAGTGTACCTCTTCACAAATGAAGCATTTCTTTCATGAAGACATTTTCCCTTAATAGAGCAAGCACTGATAGGCTATGGGTCTGTTTTCATAGTCCTGAAACAAAAGAAAAACTACAGTTAGCTTAGAAACTTGAAGCATTATTGAAAATTACATGCAAGAAAAATAACCACATGCTATTCAGGCGCAAAGGGTAGGAAAAAATTTAAATTCAAATATTATCGTACTCCTAGCACCAAAACGGTGCAAATCATAGAAAAAATGAATAAAAGAGATTTTATAGGAAATTTTATGAAGATTATTTTTTGTATCAGTAAACTTTCAGCTATATTCAGTCCTAAGCGAGATATTTGCAAAAAACTATTTTTCGCCACCATTTTTCCAAGATGGCGGCCAAATCCGTGGCGGTAGAGGGGTGCAAAATTAATATGTTATTAAGTACCCTATTACAAAGATAATGAAGCTTGTTCCAGCTTTCCATGAATTTTTTCCTTATTCGGCCTTTTTTCCTCCCCTATTGACTGGCCTATTGTTGGTTGGGATGGATGCTGGTCACCCAATTGCCAAGGTCATCTCTAATTTCTCGCAGTTTATTTCTAGAGGTATGCCTCCATTGGTCACTCCATTTTTCACGAAATCAACTCCTGATGCTGGGTTTCAAGTCAAGTCCGATCAGCTCGCTCATTCCCACTGATACCTACATGTGCTGGCATCCAACACAGTTTAAGCTCTTGATTGGTTGCAGGGCACTACGAGAGTCACAATATATTACAATGGAATGCTTTGTAAGATCTCTAGTCATCTTGACTGCTGCAAGGATGGCATGTAACTCGAGAAAGACTGCCAGATACAGTCTTCCTTCTGCTCACTGCTGCAAAGCCCACACATTTTTTCAGATTTCGAACCATCTGTATATATTGCATATGATCCTTGGTACTTAGAAGTGTGTTGAAGAAATATCTCTCTGACTTCTGCTCCGGATTGAGAGAGCATTTGGTTTGCTAAAGTGTAAATTCCGAAGATTAAAATACCTAGATATGACTAGACTTGACAGAATTCCAATAGTCATTACAGTTTCCTGTGTACTACATAATTTTATTTTACTTAAGAAAAACCTTGATATTCAAATTCAGAGCTACAAGATATTGTTTTGGAACCTGAGCCAGAGGTTCATATGATGGTATTCCTGAAGTGGAAAGAGAGGAAGCCTTTAGAAAACGAGATTAATTGGCAAATCTTGCATAATGTAACTTGTATCAAATTTTTTGTTTCTTGCATCAAACTGTTCGTCTGTTTGCAAGAAGTAATGCTGCCTTATATATGTCTTTTTTTTTTACATTATTATTATTATTTTTTAAAATATGATACTTATTTTCATAGCTCATAAAATATTTGAAAATATATACTGTACCTTTATAAGTACCTGTGATATATCACTTATGTATTTCTTTCCATTCATGCTGCTTGATTTTCTTTTCCTTTTATATATATAACATATCTTTCATCATTGTATTGCACTGATGCGTATATATTTACATATATATTTTACTGAAAGTTTTAAAAACTCAAGGATTGCAAATTGTAAATCATATTTACCAAAATCCATGTCTAATAAAATATTTTTTGTTTCACCACTTGTTTTTTTTTTTTTTTTTTCCATGGTGTAGTTGGGGGTAAATTAAATTAAATGTATTGATCAAAAATAATAAAAGGTATTTATTTAACATATTTGAAACTGATGTTTAAACACTTGAGAATGTATTGTACTGAAGTAATTTGTAATATTGATATATATATATTGATATATATTGATATATATATATTGATATATATATATTGATATATATATATATTGATATATATTGATATATATATTGATATATATATATTGATATATATTAATATATATGTATATATTGATATATATTAATATTATATATAAATATATATTAATATTATATATAAATATATATTAATATATATATTAATATATATATATATATATTATAACGTATATATTAATATATATATTTATATATATATATATATATATTATGACGTATATATTAATATATATTAATATATATATATATTATAACGTATATAATAATATATATATATATTATAACATATATTAATAAATAAATATATATATATATATATATATATATATATATATATATATATATTGTGGAATGTACCCAGAGGAGACGTGGCACTCCAGTTGTCACTCCGCACATACACCTGTACTGTACATAACTGTATCACCTGTGCGTGATTGTCATAGTTCACCCCCCACCCGTTTTCTTTTATTTTTTCGTTTTTATTTAGTAATGACTTATTTTATTAATAAGTCATTACCAAACGGGTTTTAATTTTACTGTTTTATGATTTGAGTATGTTTTAGTTTATTCATACTCTTTTAGTTCATGTTTTTATGGCTTTTTATTAATGCTTTTGGTATTTTTATGTTGTATGAATCATTTCAATGACTATGTTTTTTATTTTATTTTATTTTGTTTTGTTTTTATAAAGAAAAATGATTCAGTATGTTGTGACGTCACGAGTTCCCGAGTTCCCGGGAACGCAACAAATAAAGTGTCAATTGGAACTTTGTTTGTGGCTCATCCCCCCCCCCCCCCCCCCCTCTCTGCGATCTACACTAAAGGTTGTACTGGCTCTTGTTTACTTGCCTAGGTTTTGAAAATACAGGACGTGTTCAGTATAATTGAAGGTAATTCATGTAATATTTTACATAGATGAAGCAATAATAACTTAAAACCTAAATCCAGTGATGCTCATTTTAAATACTAGTTCTTTTTACTTTTTATTTTATCTTTCTTAGTTTTTTTTACCAGCGTATATATGTATCAATTGTTAGCCTTTTATTTACGGTTTTATTTTTCTGAACATTTACTTTTCTTACCTGTACTTTTACTGATCTTTTACTCTACTTTTACTTATCTTTTTACTAATTATTTGTTTACTCTGGTTTTACTCTACTTTTACTGATTCTTTTATACTTTACTTTTACCATACTTTTAATACTTACTGATCTTTTACCGAGCTATCGGTACTTTTCTTTACGTTTCTGTATATATAATAATATATATATATATTTATATATATATATATATATATATATATATATATATACATATATATATACATATATATATGTATATATATGTATATATATACATACATATATATGTATATATATGTATATATATATATGAATATATATACATACATACAATCATATATTTATATATTTGAAATTTGATTTGAACTTATCACTATAAAACTTAAATGTTACCTGAGATTTACAATAACATGATCTAAAAGAAAATAAACTTGTAGCGCCCTCTGGGAACCACTCAAATATTTTATCCAGATGGGCACTATCTTTTATTTCCTAACTGTGGTTTCTCCAAAAGTTATCTTTAGTACCCACACTATAAAAGAATAATAATCATACTGGTTATTTATGATCTAACTTCAGCCTTAGAGGTAACTGAGAGAAGGGGTAAAATCAAACACTTCATGAACTTACAAATTTTAGTTGACATTATGCATCATAAATCATTACACTTTCACAATAAAATAAATATACAATTACCAAAATGTCCAGGTACTCCAACCTGTCATTCTTTACACTAGTTGTTCTTCTCAGCTATCTTCTTTCCTTTTCTTCATCCATTTCCTGGGCTCCCAAAGATGTTATTTTCTTTCATTCTTGTGCACAGCACCTGGAACCAATAAATCCATCTAGAGCAAAAGCAAATAAAAGCAAAACAAAAACATAAAAAAAATAAAAGAAATTCCTAGAAAAGAAACAATTATTCTAGTTTTGGAATGATTAGACAATATAAAGTTATAAATCTAAACAAATCATTTCTTGAAAGAACAAAATATTTCTTGCAAACAAATTATATAAAACATGTCATATGTCATTATGTATGATCTGAGTAATTGTATGCACATTATAGTAAATTTTGACTAAACATCATTTTAACAGTATACAATTATAAATGTTAAGAAAACTTACGCTTTGAATTGGTTTTAAATTCTTAATAATAATGAGAGACACATCGGGATAATGTTCAAGTTCCATGTGCCAGCCTCGAGCTGTGAAGAAGACATACTATTTATCTCTAATTCCCAGTTTGATCTCCAATATTTACTTTCTTTTGTTCTATAAATCAAATATATAGTATTTTATGATTTTATTAATTATATAATTACAGCTGAATATTCTTTCTTACCTCGGATATTTCACGATAAACGAAACACTTTCAGGCTGTTGTATGGCACTCTTCTCTGATCTCTCTCTTTCTCTCTATGATTCCCCCCTCACGGAAGCCGCCTTGCCGCGGTAGGTGGGCTTGAAGTCCCAATGACCTGATGACCCGGTCCAGAGGGCTCCCCATGCTGGAGGGGTCACCAGTGAGGGATGAGACGGAGTGGCTTCCTGGTGCGCCGGGACCTGTAAGAGGGGATGGTGCACCCGCCCAGTGCTGTCAAACACAACAGGGTATGACGTTTTTAGGTAGGGTATGACGATTTTGTGACGTCAAAAGTTTGTTGTGACGTTGCCGCAAGTAGACCGTGACGTCACGGTATTTACTCCGTGACGTCATAGTCGGTAGATGGTAGATTTCTAAAACTAGAGGGTAATTAATCTCAGCAAATAAATAAAAAAATCTTACAACAATTATAGGTAATATTTTTCATCCTTGTTCATTTTTTAAGGTACATAAGGCTTTTCGTAAACAATTCGTGACAGTACAAAGGAAGGATGGCCACTACTCTCTGTTCCATGCTTGAGTTCAGACGGTTCTTCATGCATTTTGCTGCTGATTTTTCGCTTACCGGATCTTCTGACAAATATACACCGACTTTCAGTGAGTATTCCGTGCTGTACTAGTTTTTTAGACAGATTATACAAAATACTTAGTTTGTAATTAATTCATTTAAGTTACCCATGAACTTATTTTCTTTGATAACCTGTACCACCGGCGTGTTTTCTATACTTGTGTTAGGACATACTAAAGTGTTCCATTCCTAGTTTATACTAAGGTTATATTTATCTTTCCAGGCTATCCATCTGCTGTAGTGCTTCTAGTATCACTAGTCGGCGTAATTGACCATTCCTGCATCTTACTTCTGGTAAGTTCAAGGCAACTTCCGATTTTCTAATTGAAACTACAGTATTTGCTTCTCCTACTTTATTATGAATGATATGCTAAAAGCTCCAATGTTCTTGGCCTTATATACATATTTTGACCTTTTTTGGGAAACCATTTTCTTTGTTTTATTTCATTTTATTTTATTTAGAGAAATATACTTTTACAGTACAGAAAGGGATGTCTGAATTTTATGAGTTTAGGATATTGTGTTGCTCTATTGTGTAGCTCCCTCTCGGGAAATATCCTAATATACAATTATGTTTGCAGGCCAAGATGTCATCTAAGGCGAAGTTCCAGGATGCCTGGCTGACGAAGCCTGAGTTCCAGCCGTGGCTTGCACGTGACGATGGTGACTCAACGAGAGCCTATTGCACGCTTTGCAAGGCCGGGATGGGCGCAGCCATCTCGACGCTGAGGAGGCATATGAAGGGCAAGACCCACGTCGCAGGCGAGAACAGGGCCAAGTGGAAGGCTGCTCAAGACTCTTCGCCCCCCAGCCCATCTCTCAGTGCAACTGGTTTTGCAACCATTCCTCTTTGTTGTTTCATTGCAGAGCACAATCTCCCCTTTACATTGGCGGATCCTCTCGCTGAGCTGCAAAGGCGAATGTTCCCAGACTCCGACATTGCCCAGTCTTTAAACATCAAAAGGACTAAGTTCACGAGGTTATGAAAGCGTTAAGCAAAATGGTGAGTGAAGATTTGGCCTCGTAACTTAGGACAAATAAATTTTTCATTATCGTTGATGAGACGACTGATGTAAATACCACGAAATGTTTAGCAGTGTTGGTGAAATATTATGATAAAGAAAGGGACTGCATTGAAGTATCGATGTTGGATATGATTGATATTTTTCAGAGTAGCACTGTGGGGTCTACAGGTGAAAATCTGTATGAACTAATAGTTGGGTGCTTGCAATATCATAACATCCCTCTCGAAAACCTTAAAAGGATTTGCAGCAGATGGAGCAGCAAATATTATGGGCGAGCAGAACTCGCTCTGCAGCAGATTGAGAGCATCCGCTCAAGATATAACTTGTAAATTACAGGACAAATCAATAATATGTTACTTAAAATTCCTCAATTTTATCTTGCCCAAATGCAATAATATAAATCTATTATTTCATAGACAGACCCCCACTATCCATTTGGCATTCAAGGAGATAAGGGATTTATATCAACAAATTTTATTAATGTTCTGTAAACCTGATTTGATAAAAAGAGTTCCCTTAGAAAATATTGATCCAAGGGACGAACACTTTCACGTGCCAACGTGCCAAGTTTGGTTGGGGTCTGCCGTTAATGGGGAATTTCAGTCTCCAGCACTGAATTCAAAATTGTATGTAATCTTGGACGTAAAAGAAAGGTGCAAGAAATTTTCAATAACTCTCTCTTTAGAAATAACGAAAAAATTTCATCTTAATGACAAGCTGTGGAAACTAACAGCTGCCCTGAACCCTCCCAGTGCCTTAGATTGCAATCTAAGAGTGTCAATGCCGTCATTGGATGAACTCGTGCAGTTACTACCAAGATTATATGAAGGCAACATTAGTACATTGGCCGATGAGTGGCGATGCTTGCCATGGCATGAATTCAAAAATGATATGAGCAATTGTGAAGCAATGGAGTTTTATAAGAAAATTGCAAAAGAGGTCAATCAAGAACAGAATAAAAAATTCACAGTATTGCCACAGTTTGCTTTACAAGTCTTGTCGCTCCCAACCTCTAATGCTGACACAGAGAGAATATTTTCTAAATTATCATTAATAAAGACAAAAGTAAGAAATTCACTGCAACTTCCCTCATTAAAGGCCTTAATAATTATATCCGAATTTTGTAGAAAAAGTGGCGGGATTAAGAAATTAATGCCTACGCCTCCTATGTACAATCGTGTATGAGTTTCCATTTTGTTGTTGTTGTTTGTGTTGATTAATTATTTTTTCATATATTCATTGTTATATCTTTTTATATTTATAATTTATTTGAAAAATAAATTATTGTTGCGCCATGTTTTGTTTTCATTATTAATATTATAGTTACCCCTACATATCTCAAAGAAAACCATCATATGACGTCATGTTTCCCTATCCAATTATAGCTCGAGAACGATAGCCAATCACCGCTTTCGGTAAACAAGAGACGGTAATTCCGACAGCACTGACTCCCTGTATGCTGACAGTGGAGAGCCACCTCTTTCATTACACCGGGACTACATGAACCTGATTTACTACACGAGACTACAAAGGATTCCGGGATCTCCTACATCCAGATTGGTTTTCAACCCCTTTGAGGATAGCCAATCCTATGGTAGGAGAATGAGGAATCTGGTGGAAGATCTTAATTTATATCTCACAAAGGTTCTGGCAGTTGGAACTTCCCAAGTCCCCCCTTGGACTAATCAAGTCGAGTTCGATTTGGTCGGAATCGGGAAAGGGGAGAGATCCGAAGCAGAAGTCAGGGAGATATTTCTTCAACATACTTCTAAGTACCAAGGATCATATGCAATATATGCAGATGGTTCGAAATCTGAAAATGGTGTGGGCTTTGCAGCAGTGAGCAGAAGGAAGACTGCATCTGGCAGTCTTTCTCGATCAGCCTCGATTTTCACTGCAGAGTTACATGCCATCCTTGCATGTTATCATAGGGCCCTACAAGCAATCAAGAGCTTAAACTAGTCACATCCAGTGGTGAGGGTGGTTCAAGATTGGCTTGCACTGATTTCAGCACGTAAAAAGATAACTCTGTGTTGGGTGCCAGCACATGTTGGTATTAGTGGGAATAAACGAGCTGATCGGAAGGCCAAGGCAGCTGCAGCTCTTCCCTGTGATGCTCATTTTCCTCTCCCACACACTGACTTGAAACCCAGCATCAGGAGTTGTCTTTGTGATAAATGGAGGGAATTGGAGGCATACCTCTAGAAATAAATTGCAAGAGATTAGAGATGACCTTGGCAGTGGGGTGACCAGCATCCACCCCAACCGACAAGTAGAAGTTGTAATAACAAGGCCAAGAGCCATTAATGGTCGCACATGTACTGGAAAGATGTACAACATTCTCAGACCAAAGAGGAAGGTACTTGTCTCCCCCATATACACTAATAAATGTATTGGGGGAGGATTGTGACATAGGTCTTATTAGTTTCCTTAGAGAAGCTAATATTTTCAATAAAATTTAATTATGCATAATGTTTACGCAATAGTCTTTTTTTTTTTTGACATTTAGAGCATAATATTTATGCTTCGATTTTTAATATAATATTTTTTGTTATTTTATGACATTAATTGATAGAGATTTAACGTTTAACGTAAATATTTTAATATTTTGCAGTCTAACAAGGTGTTCGCCGCTAATGACCTTAGCTATTGATGCGGCTGATCATTTTAAATTATCAATCGCCTGGCCTTGGCTCGGGTCTTTTTGTACTTGATCAAGGTTACATCGCTTGTGCGTCGTTTCAACTGCGTTAATGCAGCTTTTCTTGCTCTTAGAGCTTGTTGGCATTCATCAAACCACAATGGTACCGGAGGTCGATGGTAATGCCCGCTTCTTCTGGGAATTGATGCTTCTGCTGCAAGGTGAATTCGTGATTTGAAGTGATTTACAGCATCTTGAACACACTGGAAATCATTCACAGATCCTTGCAATACTGCAGTTGATCTAAAAAGATTCCAGTCTGCATGTTCAAGTCACCGTCTCTGCACTCCATTGGCTGGAATACCATTCACCTCCTCCAAAAGTATTGGATAGTGGTTACTTCCCTGTAAGTCTTCCATGTAAGTCTTTCATGACCTGCCAAGTGAATTTCAACTGTGAATTAGGTGAACCAATTGAGAGGTCAGTATTGGAGAATGTCCCAGATTGAATTTAGAAATGTGTGGGTGTGTCACTGTTCAGTAAAACTGCATCTACTCTTGAGAACAAGGACTCCAAGGCCCTTCTTCGAGGGTTGCACAAGGTGTCTCCCCAGAGGTGATGCCGACGATTGAAGTCTCCCAAGAGTAGAAATGGATGAGGGAACTGCCCAAGTAAATCTTCCAAATCATCTATGTTGAGATCATGTGGAGGGAGGTAGATGGATGCAACAGTTTAAGGTCGTATCAAGCCTATTCTCACAGCCTTCACCTGCAATGTCGTCTGCAGGTGGATGGCCTGAAAGGGAATATCTTGACGTACCATCACTGCTACTCCTCCATGAGGTCCGGTGGGGGGGGGGCTTGAGGTCCCAATTAGCTGGTGAGCCGGACCAGAGGGCTACCCATATTGGAGGGGTCACCAGTGAGGGATGAGACAAAATGGCTTCCTGGTGCACCAAGGCCTGTAAGAGGGGATGGTGCACCCACCCCTGGTTCATTCCATCTTGGGCCAGGGAGAACTCTCCCACGTGTGTTTGCCGTGCGTGGCGTCCCGTATTATCAGGAGACAGGAGTCCTGGAGGTTGAGCGATGCTGCACGCTGCGCCCTGCAGCTAGCAACACACCTCTTTGATTCTCTCTTCTGTTGAGACGGGTGGCTTGATCAAAGTCAGAATACTTTATTCCATTAATTACAATGGTTCTTCTTTTTACATATATTATGGCATCGTACTGTAATACAGATAAAAAAGAAACAATAGTAAATACATTGGTGGGGGAGATTAAATTAATAATTAATTAAATAGAATATGATGGTCACATCATTCGAAATTGAGTTACATGGTTTGGCTTTGTATGTAAATGCCTTATGTCATTGACAATTTAAGAGATACTCCTTTAATTTGTTTTTGAAAGTAACCAGGTTGGAGATGTTTCTAATGTTTTTCGGTAGATTGTTCCAGATCTTGGGTCCTCGGATTTGCATTTGTCTTGACCCTGTTTCCGTGTATGATCTTTTGACGTGCAGAGATTTAATCTGCCTGGTTTGGAAGCCTGTTTTGTTACCAATTGTTTGTAGAGGCATTAACAAATGAGGATAATCGCCCTTAATGAATTTGTGAATGAGTATACATGTATCAAATTGACATTTTTGAGGAACTTTTAACCATTTTAATTTTTTCTCACCCATATACACTGAAAAGTGTTTTGGGGAAGGATTTTGACATAGTTCGTGTTAGTTTCTTAAGGGAGAGTTTTTTTTTTTTTTTTTTTTTTTTTTTTTTTTTTATAAATTCTAATTACGCATAAAATTTTGGCAAAACATATACGTTTAAATCACAATATGTACTCTTTGATGTTAAATGTAATTTGTGTTATATATTTTTCCTTATTAAAGACTATTGGTATTTTTTCAGACGGATCTTCCATCCTCATGTTATAACAACAATAATGGAAATGATATACTCTGTATTAGTCATTTATGTTGCTTTTCTATCAGAAATTTAGACAATTTTAGATAGAAAAAAAAAAAATAGTTAACCTAGTTATATATACACTGCAACATTAGAATTCATAACATGAACCATTTAGTCTTTAAGCCGTTTGAATATTTGCAAAAATATTCAAATTATTGTTAGAAGCTCTCAACAGCTGACGCTGGGACATTAATAGATATATGAATCATCAGTTGTATGAGTAACAAATTTATAAATGCATTTTCATAAATGTGTAAACATGAAAATTAACATGTGCGAGGGTAGCACACTTTTTTTGTGTTTGTGAATATATATATAAAACATTTAATTATGTATATGTGTATATTTATATGTATACATTTATATGCATAGTAGGATGTCATATATATATATATATAATATTAATCATTAATTATTATGTATATATATGTATGTATATATACATCTATATATGCATATATACATATATACATATATAGAGATATGCATAATCATATGTATATACATATACATAAGCATATATATATTACATATATATATATATATATATATATATATATATATACATACACACTATGTACGTATGTATGCATGTATGAATGAATGTATCTATCGATATATATATATATATATATATATATGTATATACATACACAGTATACATATCGTATGTATGAATACCTTCCTTATGTATATATGCACTTAACCGTGTCTCAAGGGGAACCCGTCCTGTGGCGTCTCTCTCTCGCTCTCGCTCTCTCATATTTATGCTTCGATTTTTAATATAATATTTATTGTTATTTATGACATTTATTGATAGAGTTCTGTCGTTTTGAATATTTGAATATTTCAGTCTAACAAGGTGTTCGCCGGTAATGACCTTAGCTGTTGACGCGGCAGATAAATTTAAATAATCTCTCTCTCTCTCTCTCCCCGTGACTTTAACCTACTTGTTCTGCTGTCATTTTGTAATGTATACGTATAACTATTCACTGCCATGCGAGCTCTACTAACTGAAAGTGAGTACATTATAGAACCACGGTAATTCCAGCCAGAACTGCAGAGAAACTTGATTGAGAGGGCCGTTGATTCTCCCGTATGTATGTTTTATAGCCTTTTGATCGCGAATTACAGGGCTGGGCCAACAGTATTTGTTATTCAATAAACTGCTGCTCGCACAACAGTTACAAAGTTGGAAGTCAGCTACAGCCTTTGCAGGATACCGTGAAATTAATACTAACGAAATTACTACCTGCCACACTGGTAAATCCAATCACCCGAGAAAAAACAATGTCCTGAAAAATAAGAATGATATAAATTTTGAAAGTGTCACTAGCACCATCTATCGGACTGACGCAACACGTTCTCGTGC
>NC_061829.1:34268416-34273416 GCF_019202785.1 Penaeus chinensis | reverse complement strand
TATATATATATATATATATAATTAGAAACCATAGAGACCTACCGTTCTTTCTGCTTTTTTTATGTTCCAATGGAATGAATTATGCAAATAATACTTTCATTTTCAGCAAATACCTAATCAGATTCAGGGGACTAAGAACGATGGGCTGGGAAATTAAGGGATTGTTTGGATCGTGAGTGTGTGTGTGTGTGTGTGTTTGTTAGTCTGTTTGTCTATATGTATGTACACGTCTTGGCATACAATATATGTATATATTTAAGTATATATTGACAAGTCTACCTTTACGCTGGATGGAGATTCTGTCGCTAAATGAGCTAATGTTTCCGAAAGTTTAAAACAAATTCTATATTAAAAGTAAGTGCTTAGACACTTAGGGATGATGAATGGTCTCATAATCTATTCGAAAATAGTTTTTAATAAGCTGAGAGTAGCATTTTCATTTCCATAAATCAAAGGCGATTTTATAGAAGTACTTTCAGGAATATAATTTAGGCCTTTCTTGTCTTCCTTTATATCTATCTTTCATTCTGTTTAGCTACCTATTCATGTATCTGTTCATAAACATGCATATACATACACACATACGTATATACCTACAGTATATATATATGTGTGTGTGTGTGTGTGTGTGTGTGCATATGTATATATATATAGATAGATAGATAGATAGATAGATAGATGTATAGATTAATATATATATATCTGTGTATACATATGTAAATTGATATATATATATATATATACACATATATACATATATGTGTGTGTGTGTGTGTGTGTGTGTGTGTGTGTCTGTGTGCGTGTGTGTGTGTCTGTGTGTGTGTGTATGTGTTTGTGTGTGTGTTTGTGTGTGTGTGTGTGTGTATATAAAAAAAAGTCAAAGAAGACCAG
Organism: Penaeus chinensis; assembly: GCF_019202785.1. Lineage (NCBI taxonomy): Eukaryota > Metazoa > Arthropoda > Malacostraca > Decapoda > Penaeidae > Penaeus > Penaeus chinensis. The sequence goes on along the minus strand of NC_061829.1, from coordinate 34,272,525 downwards.
ATTTGTTGATATGACGTAGATTTCCTGCTGACTGCACTATTTCCACTTACAAAACTCAACAATTATAATACATCATTTTTAATTTGTCAAAATAATTAATGGGTGTTTCTCTCTAAGGTTGGAAATTTTATTATTAAGGTATGGGTAGATAAGTAATGGAGCCAGAGAGGATGAAATAACTTGGAATTCAGTGTCTTTGTATAATAAATATATTGGTACTTGAAGGAAAGTTATTAAGTGTGTCCGCGTGGATTAAGTTAATAGCCATAAAGGGATTTTGTTGGGCATGTATCTTTGTTAAATAAATTAATTGCTATTTATGTAATCTGCAATATTATTTATCCCACAATATTATTTATCCCATGATTCTTGCAGTTGCTTTAAAAGAACTGTTGGTCTTTTCCGAAGGGACGACAGGGACGTGAGAATTCGCCTACCTCAAGCATGAACTTTGTAGTTGTTTTGTAAGTTCCATGGCCTTTTGGCCTTTACCTAGGGACAATAGGCACGTAAACATTACGGTCACACCAAAAAACAAAAACAAAAGAGTGTGTGTGTATTTGAATATAGATGCATATATATATGTGTGTATACACACACACACACACACACACACACACACACACACACACACACACATATATATATATATATATACATATGTATGTATGTATGTATGTATATCTATCTACACACACCCACACACCCACACACACACACACACACATACACACACACACACATACACTCACTCACTCATACACTCACTCACTCACTCACTCACTCACTCACTCACTCACTCACTCACTCACTCACTTACTCACACACACACACACACACACGCACACACACACACACACACACACACACACACATATATATGTAGACATACATACATATAGATAAATATATGTGTGTGTGTGCGCGCGCGCGCGTGTGTGTGTACGAAAGCATTTATGATTATATATGTAGATGTTTATATATGCTGATTCATATCAGATTTTTGTAAATCGTTTTAGTAAATAATTTTTTATCGGGAGTATAAGGGTTGTAAACGAGTTATATGAAATCTAGAAATTTACATCGTGTCGATTCCTTGCCGGGAGTATATAGGTTGATATATACAAGAAAATTCCATAACTATGACGAAACTACAGGGAAATATCAATTTTCTCCGTTCGTTCCTTTCCCGTACAAGGAACGTAATCCCAAACAATAGCACTGAATCACCTAAGGATTAACTGGACGCGGAGACTTCGAGCACTACACAGAAGAAATAAAATACGGATGTTTGTTTAAGGTATTATCTTTGCTGCAGCTCGGTTGCAAAACCATAATTCTATTTGCTTGTGTGACTCACATAAGCGGTGGGGTGTGGGGGTCGAAGGGAAAGGGGGGGGGGGGGGGGGAGAGCCTGCTGTTTGTGTCTCATGCCATGCAAGGTGAATCATGGCCCTGGGTCCGCGTGTCATAAAAAGGGCGCACGATAAATTGAAACGGATTTGGAATCCACCCCTTAATCTAACGGCAGAAAATAAGATACGAAATGTAACGTGTGTGTTGGGAAAGTTTAGGCCGTGTTTTGTTTAGCTGTGTAAGAAGTTTAGTATATGAACTCGAACTTGTCCTCTCAGAATATTTTCCATGTCTGACCCGTGCCTGCAATCTCTTATTTCCCGGCCTATATCTTACTTATCCTGCGTTGAAAACCGTAAATTCACTGCGAAATTAGCTGTCTCAATGCAGATTTTTTCTTCCCCAACTGTCATGAATTTCAGGTAAAAGCACCTACGCATGGCAATTCAGTATTTACGACCCTTTCATCGAACGCACTATATAAGAAACATAGTTGTAATGAAAGTATTAGAATTCGAAGATTTACCATCCCACATTTTGTATGCGGTGACAAGGCTCGCAAAAAGAATGGGGCTCGGGACTTCTTGCCGGAGATGCCGCTCGGTCTCTTCAGGAAAAAAGACAGAGCTCTCGCCGTCCGCGCTCCTTAATTTTTGCGCGGTTTTGCTGGTAGTCACGGGTGTCAACAAGAGTTGAAAACGCAATGAGAGAAGGATTTGTATATGTGTATGTGTATATATATACACACATACATACATATATGTGTGTGTGTGTGTATCATATATGTGTGTATATATATGGATGGGTGTATGCATATGTGTAGATATATATATATATACATTGTATGTATGTATACATTATATGTATATATATATATATATATATATATATATATATATATGTAAGATGTATAGAGAGATTGAAAAATCTATTTAAAAAAAATCGATAGGTAGAAAGACAAATATACATAGATGTAGAAAGATAGGTGGTATATAGATAAGTACGCATATGTGTAGGTAGATAAAAAAAAAATAAACAGACAGATATGAATGAATGTGTGTGTATATATATATAAAGACAGATAGATAGATAGACAGATAGATAGATATAGCTATATATACAGAGAAAAAGAGGGAGGAGAGATCGAAAGAAAGGAGAGAAACAGAGAGTCAGTCAGAGAGAGAGGTGGGAAAGGGGAGGCAGAGATAGAAAGAAAGACAGTGGGGGAGGAGGGAGGGAGGAAAGGGAGAAGGAGAAAAAGAAAGAAAGACGATATATGTATATATATCTATATATATATATATATATATATATGTATATATATATATTTATACATATATATACACACACATACATACATACATACATATATATATATGTATATATATATATATATATATAGAGAGAGAGAGAGAGAGAGTGAGGGGAAGGGAAAGAGACAGAGAGACTGTAATGCATTACCTATACTTTTCTGTATAGATGATAGTTTTTTTAGGAAATTAAAAAAAAAAACATAAATAAAACGAAAATACACGAATGATCAGTTAGCGTCTTTTTTTCCGATATGTGATAGATACTCTATGATAGACAGATATTTATCTTCCGAAATATTCACGTAAAATCCTGGGTAAAACATTTGGGGTCGGAATGAAAGAATTTATTTCATAATTTGCCAACAAATGACTGGTAATTTAAACCATATCTAGACTTTCTATACAACACCTTAATCTTGGAATTTGTTAGTACTTTTGATACATTACATATATGAAATCGTTCCTCTGCATTCCAAAATACACTTGCCATGATATGAGTCTACAAGTAATTAAGAAAAGAACTTGTCATTGTCACCATCATAGAGTGAACAATTAACGGCGTTCTTATATATATACAGATTTGATATATATGATTTTGCAAAGGAACGGAAATTCAAGTGTTTGAAAGCAAGCACATTCCTTTCTGTTTATGGTTTTGTCTATTATTCATAAAACAAAAATAATGATTATAATAATAAGCTCCCCTGGCAATAATTGACACATGTCTTAAATTAAAAAGATATTTTCTGCAGCACACGAAACGTCTAAAGAACAAGCAATAATCGCAAATTATAATTGAAATAAAAAGACGGGTCATAGATGTCAACTTGAATTTGAATTTGGTCATGTAAATGTCTCGGTGTGTCAATTTCATCTCGATATATTTTGAAAAAAAAGCATCTTACCAATATCAATAAAATATTTATTGAATAGCTAAAGCGATACCGATACCAGTACAAAAGGATCAGTCGATATATATCCCCGATACATATCGATGTGTGTGTGTGTGTGTGTGTGTGTGTGTGTGTGTGTGTGTGTGTGTGTGTGTGTGTGTAGATATGTATGTATGAAGAAGAAGAGAGTGAGAGAAAGAAATAAAGGTATAGAAGGATTTTTTTCTATTGTTGTGCTCTTTCATTTATTCCACACAGTTATCCTGCACTAGCATTTCCCTTGACCAAACCTGAGTTCCAGCAGTTACCATTGGAAGTCATTGACCTGGCATTGATCTTCAGGACGGTGATTTTCTGGAATTTCTCTTTCTCTAGGCTTTTACCTTACAAATACGCGCCTGCCATTGTTACATCCGAAACAAAAGTGCGTTTAGCTATAGCATCCCGAAGGGAAACAATGGAGCAAGTTTTTTTTCTTTTTTTGTTTTTTATAACACTAGGAATGTTTTTTAAGTTACATAAAACGACCAGCAAACATTTTTGAATA
>NC_061829.1:34248416-34250916 GCF_019202785.1 Penaeus chinensis | reverse complement strand
TGATGATGATGATGATGATGATGATGATGATGATGATGATGATGATGATGATGATGATGAAGAAGATGACGATGTTATGTGATGATAATAATGATAACAACAATGATAATAATGAGAATATTAATAACAACAACAAAACAATAATGATAATGATAATAATAATAACATTGATAATAACGATAAATCTAAATTAATAATGAAATAGTATGATAAATAATAAGAACAATAGCAATTAATAATAATAATAATAATAATAATAATAGGAAATATATATAATCATTATCATTGGCATTGCCATTATTATTAACATTGGTATTATTATTATTATCATTGATATTATTATTATCATTATTACTGTTAATAGTACTGTTATAATTATCATAATAATCATAATAATAATAATCATTATTATCATTGTTATTATTATTAGTATTCATATTTTTTATAATCATTATCATTATTATTTCTATAATTATTAGCAATATTACTATATTCATTAATAGTAGTAGTTTCATAATCTCGGCAATGATTATTATTATTAACATTATTATTGCTGTTGTTCTTGGATTTGGTGCTGTTATTGCTATTACTATAATCTATTTTTGTTACTGTGATCACCATTGCATTAACTACGATAAGGAGGATAATGATACAAATAACAAGGATAGTAAGTGTTAATAGTAATGGCAACAGTAATATCATTAATAATGGTGATAATGATAGTAGTAGCAACTACAAAATAATCATTATTACCATTATTATTAATTACTGGTGTTATTTCTACTGCTGCTAGTATTTCCATCTCTAGCATCATCATCACCATCGCCACGAGCACCATTACTGTCATTAGTAGTAGTAGTGAACATTAATTCTCTTGGATACGTGAAGATACACTGCTACACTTATATCCTGGTATTAGACACACACACACACACCCACACACACACACACACACACACACACACACACACACACACACACACACACACACACACACACACACATACACACACACACACGCGCGCGCGCGCGCACAGAGAGAGAGAGAGAGAGAGAGAGAGAGAGAGAGAGAGAGAGAGAGAGAGAGAGAGAGAGAGAGAGAGAGAGAGAGAGAGAGAGGGAGAGAGAGAGAGAGAGAGAGAGGAATAAACACACACATGAAGAAGAGGGAAGAACTACCAAGGGCATTACGTTAAATGAGACATACTAAAGAACCTTTAGTCGTAACATCAAAAGAGCAGTTACATAGTACGTGCCCTACATATAATGGGTGATCAAAGTCCAACAAGACAGGTGCAGCTCGATCCGTGGGAGTATCAAATTACTTTTCCTGTCATGTTCTTCTTGTGCTTAACGATTCTGGAAACTTGGCAAAGTCTTTAGTAACTTCCCCTTTTTATCATGCGATCAATAGGTACTTGGAACCATGCTTATGTAGCTGTGAAGTAGCCTCCTTCGAAAATCCCAATAATGGTTAATTTTCCCATAATAATTCTCCTTCACGATAAACACATCTAATACATAACATGCATCCTGTTAGAATGATTATCTGTCGTATGCGTCGCCGTTTCCTCAAATCGAAGTTTAGTATATGCCTTATTTACATATGTATACGTTGGTTTATCCCGCGCAAGTAGATTTCAATTACCTCAGAATGGTAAGACATTATGGTCTTAATTCCCTTACGCCTGTTCTCCTTTATCATTATATCCCTTTTCTTTCTTCCTTTTTTTCCTGTGGATAAGTATTTGATTCCAATTATAAAGAATTCTTGTCTGCAAGAATGTATACCCCTATTGCCTTTGACAAAACTCTCAAAATTCATTATCTCATATCGAGTCTTATTCCCCGCAGACACATCGTAATGCAAAGGATGTGACTAATTTGAATAATCATGCATATTACCGGCATTATCAGCCACATTCAAGTCTTGTTTATGGCTTTCCGTGGCTGAGAATATAGATCCTCGTCCTAAATTCCCTCATAATATATTCCTTGGATGAGGCTAAGAGGATGCCTTAGATAATGCGTTGAAACTTCCATGCAAATAATATATTTAATGACGTGCGTTTCCCATGGACGAGGAAGTGAGGCCGGAGCGAGGGTACACGAAGCGACATCTTTACCTGGAGTTCTTTGACCATTCTTTGACCATTCTTTGACCGTTCTTTGACCATTCTTTGGCCATTCTTTGACCATTCTGACTATTCTTTGACCATTCTTTGACCATTCTTTGACCGTTCTTTGACCATTCTTTGGCCATTCTTTGGCCATTCTTTGTCCATTCTTTGACCATTCTTTGACCATTCTTTGACCATTCTTCTCGTCATGGTGGCTCTTTTAACGTTGGAATGGAGAGGTGTAGGATCTATTACAGTGTTGGGATCCCTTAGGTAAATGGGTGGGATTCCTTGAGGTGTGTGGTGTCTTGCAGAGAGGTGATTGGCCTCGGGATGCGTGGGGTTTGTTACAGAGATTTTGGGTCCCTTATGGAGGGGTA
>NC_061829.1:34233416-34238416 GCF_019202785.1 Penaeus chinensis | reverse complement strand
TAATGTCTCTTATACTATCTGGTAGCATGTTTCATAACTTGGGTCCACGTATTTCCATTTATCGTGCCCCTGTATTCGATTTCTTGACAAAAAGGGAATTTACTTGGCGTGTCTGGACACTTGATGTGTGATCAAGTTTACTGATATTACCTAGTGCTACTCTGGCAGCAAAATGTTGTATTTTTTGCACTTTTTGCATCTGGGTTTGGTTAGTCGAACCCCAAATGTTTGAACAATAGTTCATTATGCTTAGAGCTAGCATTTGTACAACCATGATTCTAGTTTCAATAGTGATCTGATTTCGTATGTGATTAAGATATACCAGGGTACCCACTACTTTCCTGTGTATTTTGTCACGTGTGGTTCAAATGTCATGAATCTGTCTAATTGTACTCAGTTTGATAGAGCAGCCTTCAATTTCTTTGGTTGTGTCACTGGGAATTTTAGCAATGTTCAGCCAATATACATTGAGTTTTATGTGGATTTAACTTAAGGCCATTAGTGTCAAGATATAATTTTGCTTGTGTTAGAGTATCTTGCGCGTTTCTTATTAATGTATTTAAGTTGTCTACTGAATCACTATGAAGAAACTGTGAATCATCGCCTTACTGCACTAGAAGGCAGTTATGGGCTATTGTTGATAAATCATTTGTGAAAATTGTAAATAGGATCGGACCTAAAATAGATCCTTGCGGAACAGCAAAAGGTACTTCTTGTTTTGATGACATACTATTATTGATTATTACCGATTGGGTCCTTGTATATAAACAACTTTTAAAGCAAAAGGTATGAATTGTATGATTTACTAATTTGTTAAGGAGAATTTCATGGTAAACACTATCAAAAGCCTTAGAAAGGTCGCATAATGTGAGTAAATTTACCTGATTTTTGTCAATGTTATTATAAATCTCATCAGTGATTCACAGTAAAGCTGTTTCAGTTGATAACCTATATCTAAAACCATGTTTTGTTTTAGATAATAAGTTCTTGGCCTCCAGGAAACTCGTCAGTTGATTTGCTAAAATTTTTCAAGAATTTTGGATAATATACGGAGTATAGTAATAGGGTGATAATTATTGACATCGTCTATATCCCCCGACTTGAAAATTAGTGTTACTATACCATGTTTCCAAAGCGATGGAAAGACACCAGTGACCAGAGAGGTGTTAATAATGACCGTCAAATAATGTAGAGTTGCGGGTAGACTATCTCTGATAAAGCGCAAAGCAATACCGTCTGCTCCTACAGCATTTGTTTTGCGAAGGTGTTTTATTACTAAGTTGATTGTTTCTACGTCCACTGGTTGTGGTCTGAAAAAAAATAGTTGTAATCCTTGCCCGATCTTTATTCTGTTGTAATGTAGAAACAATTGTTTTCTCGTAAGTTAGTTTACCAATTTTTGAATAAAAAAAAAAGTCATTAAAATGGTCTGTTCTTTATATGGGATTTGTGCAGTCACTAGTGAGGGGATTGTTGTGAGGCACTAGTGTTCCAACAATTTTCCATGTTTTATCAGAGTTGTTCCTATATTCTGTGAATTTATTTCTGAAGTAATTTCTTTTTGCACATTGAATTAGCAATTTTACATTTTTCTTTTTTGCTTTGTAATCTATCTGAAAGGCAGCCTCATTTCTGTTACTTTTAAGAGTTTGGTGAGCATTATTTCTATCGCTAATGGCTCTCTTGATGTCGTGTTTTATCCATGGAGCAGGGGGGCGTCTGACGGTTCGTGTTACGTAGGGAGCCAGCGCATCAATGCTGCTTTTAATAACTTCCGTTAGGATAGTTACTTGGTTGTTTACATTATCTGTCAATGAAATGTCTGATAGAGTCATTTCTTTAGACAAGATAAGCTCGCAGAAAGATTGAGGATCGTAGTGTTTGAAATCGCGAAAAGTTTTTATTACTGGTGGTCTCTTTGTTTTCCTTACATTTAACGTCATCGTGATGAGTTCATGGTCAGCAACATGGCACGGGATGACATCGAAGTGGAGGATGAGGTCTGATCTGTTAGTTATTATTAATTTAATAGAGAAGAGGTGTTTACTGTAATTCGTGTATGTTTATCTATTATTTGTTCTAATGTATTTTTCTTTATCATCTTAGCTAACTTAGCATTAGATTTTGTTAAATCATCAATTGGGTCACCTAAGATGAAAACCTGTTTCTTTTTTAAAGACATTTCTCTGAAAACCTTTTCAAATGTATTCAAAAGATTTCGAGGTAGCATGGGGGTGCCTATAGACAGTGTCAATAGTAAAGGAAGGAAGCATGTTGTTTTGTACGGTAACCCAGACATCATCTACGGCAGTATTGTCAACTGCTGTAGTAGATATCCTGTTTGACTTCAGGGTATCCCGTACATATATACATACTCCTCCTCCTTGCCCTGCATCACATCTGTAAACTTTTAAAAATTGGAATATCTATGAAATTACTAACCATTTCCTGGTGGAGCCATGTTTCACTTATGCATAATATGTCTATGATCTCTCAACTAGCATTTTAATTTCTTCAAAATGTCCGAGGAGAGACTGAGCATTTATATGTTCTATTTTTATGGCATTATGCGATCTAGTCACTGGTAACGCTGACGGCGTTGCCTTGTCAAACAGACTGTATTTGTTTCTGTTTAAGAACACTTTAACATTGTCGGGAAAAGCATGATAGTCTATACATATCTCGGGCTTTATGTCCTTTCCCCTTATTGACACCGTGAAGCTGGTGTAGTAGTCATGTGTTATCACTGTCTTATGGGCTTTTACACTTAAAATGTTTTGAAACTTCTGATAAGTGTTGTTCAATGTCTTCTTCGTTTATGCCTGGGTGACAACTGGTGATGTAAAAGGTACACTGTGTCTGGACGATCTGCTCCCTTTAGCGGCTTTGGTGTTTGGTGTTCTCGGTCTTATTTGTCTTTTCTTCTCTGGTTTCTCGATATGACTTTTGTGTAACCGTCTTCATCAACATCTTGTGTGGACCGTTCTGCATAGTTGTTAACAATGACTATTGGCACTGCTGCTGCTGAGCTGTTTCCTCCCAGTGGCGGCTAGGGTCGAGTTGTTCGCTTTGCTTGTTATTCCTAATGTTCTGTTTTCTTTTTTTCTAAAGCTCCGTTTAGGTGTTACTTGTGTAGAAGCTTCAGCCTTGGTCTTCTTTGGCGTGTTGGTTTTGGGTCTGACGGTAGGAGGGGTCTTAGTGGGCTTGGACGAGGCGGGGGAGTCTGTATGGGCCGGGGTCTGCTGGCTAGGAGCGCCGGTCGAGGGGCACGTTGGTGGCTCAGCATAGTTGAAGGCCGGCGAGTCAGCAAGGGCGCGAGGCAACTGGCTGGCCGCGGACAGGGAGAGAGGGGAGGGTTTTGGGAGAGGAGGACTGCCGTTCGTGGGTATGGGCGTGGAAGGTGTTGAGGAGGGGTTCGGGGTGGAAGTAGGGGGTGTTGTGACTGGGGGAGATGTGAAAGGGAACGTTTCGTACGTGGTCTGATCACGGGTGGGGGATGGGGGGTAGGGGAGTTCTTGTGTTACCGATGGAACCTCTGCTTGCTTTTGCCCAATGATTTTATTAATGGACAATTGCTGTTCGGAGAACATTCCAATCAACAATTCAATTTTGTTATCGATCAGATTGTGATCAGTGAAGGAGGGCCCATTACAGGTCTGTGTTTCTTGGTCTGTACTCATTTGGAAAAATGTAACAAAAGAAGTAGAGATACCTGATTTCTTAGGTGGTGACCAGTCTGTTGGGGGAGTGTCCGTTGTAGTTGTTGCGAACACTATGTTAGGATTACCGACACACTGATCAGTCATAGTGTGCACGATAATGTTTATCATCCGCTTAGCATCCCGTGTCGTGTTCCTGGGTTTTCTAGAGTCAGACAAACTGAGTACAATGTTATGGGCTTGTTCGATTTCAGCCGGCGTGTAATTATTTTTTTATTTGATCACAGATGACCTACCTTGCCTAGGACTGTTTAGTAGCAACGAAACACGGAGTTGTGTTTAGCACTATTGTTACACTGCCGAATTCATAGATTGCTTTATCAAATTGATTTACACTGGTTGCACTTGTATTATTGGGGGGGGGGGGGGCAGCTCTGACCCACGCTGCCGGGGGGCCCATATCCTTGGGCTGAGGTCCCGGTACCCTGGGAGGGGAGCACATTACCCTGGGCCAAGGGTCCCCTTTCTCTCTGGGGATAAGAGCTCGTGCTAGCTGCCCGAGGAAGCACCAGGGAAGCCCCCTGGTTGGCCCCCTCAAACCCCGGGGAGGGGTGAGATTACCCTCTGACACTGCGAGACCATGAGAAGGCATGGTTTGCTGAGTTGGGGGGCTGCGGCAGAGAGGAGGCAAAAACACGTCCGATCACCACGGCGGCTAGAGAGAGAGAGAGAGAGAGAGAGAGAGAGAGAGAGAGAGAGAGAGAGAGAGAGAGAGAGAGAGAGAGAGGGAGAGAGGGAGAGAGGGAGGGAGGAAGAGGGGAGGGAGGGAGAGATAGAGAGAGAGAGAGAGAGAGAGAGAGAGAGAGAGAGAGAGAGAGAGAGAGAGAGAGAGGGAGAGAGGGAGAGAGGAAGAGGGGAGGGAGGGAGAGAGAGAGAGAGAGAGAGAGAGAGAGAGAGAGAGAGAGAGAGAGAGAGAGAGAGAGAGAGAGAGAGAGAGAGGGAGAGAGGAAGGGAGGGAGGGAGGGGGGGAGTGAGAGAGAGAGAGAGAGAGAGAGAGAAAGAGAGAGAGAGAGAGAGAGAGAGAGAGAGAGAGAGAGAATATATCAACGCGAATATATCAACGCATCGCATCTTCAACCGCTTACTCTGAAAGCTGTCGCCGCTCTACCCCAGCTCATCTGTCAGAGATCCCACGGACGGTCAAAAACAGCTGAGGACATCAAGGCTGTGCAAAGAAGGATGGAAAAGGGGAAGAGAGAAGAAATAAGAGAGCTTCTAACTGAAGCAGAAGCACTACAAAAGAAACGAAAGAAAACATGGAAAAAAGTAAAAGAAAAAGAT
>NC_061829.1:34213416-34220916 GCF_019202785.1 Penaeus chinensis | reverse complement strand
CGTGTTTTCAAATAAGTAAGTAACATTTAGTAAGAAACATTTAGAAAGAGAGTTACTCCTAATAATCTTATTAATTTTGAATACATATCGTGAAATGACACAGTACCATACCACTGTCAATTCATAAGAACATGAACTCACGCATAATATTAGAAAACGAACTTTTGGTGAAGGAGTGAAACAATGTACACCAGTCATACGACTAACACTATTTCCAGTAGCTGTCATTAGTTTTACTTTCTCTTATCAAGCAAAAACTTTTGAATATATTTAAACGTGTTTTTTGCATTTTAATTTCGACTGCAACTCTAAAAGAAGAATCAGTAATTTTACTAGGGAGGTGTGCAAGTCATGCCTCGCCAGAATATATACATGAGAGATTGGTTGTCCTTTACTCGAGCGTGAGGTGTGGAGGCAACAGTATCGATTGATTTATGCAGACCTGTATATCAAATTGCACTGTTTAGCTGTAGTTACATAAATGAACTTACACAGGAGAGGTGTTACTATGGTTCCAGGCAGTATTGTTTATTATTCTTTACCTTTTCACATTCGTATTTAGAACAATTATCAGAGTGCATGGACCTCAATGAAGGATAGAAAAGTAATTAGTAATTACAAAGTTCATAAATATATCATGACATACGGGGGACACCACAATAAAAGTAACCACAGAGCACAGGGAAATGTTATGTATACAATATTCTTTTCTTTAGTAAATTATATGTTACTTTTGTCTTATAAGAGTCCCAATAACACATTCTCTTCAAGTGATAGATACATGGCTACTGGCAGTTATCAGCTCATGGTATCTCCCAGCCTTTTGCCAGTAGAATCGTCAGCCAGGTGGCATAAGCCATTACTGCCATGGGTCCTCAAATTATCTAAATGGCAGCTTCAAATAACCTTAAAAATGTTATGTCCATTTACAGATAAATAGGAGATTGCTGTGAAACCTTCAGAAACGGAAAGGGAAAGTTCCAATCAATGTTCAGACATTATGTTATCCTCAGCTGCAATTTTATAATGTTGCTAGACGGCTAGGTAGTGCCCATGATAGCAACAGTCATCTGTGCATGGAACCCCCCTAACAGGAGCCGCCATATGTGTACATATATAAATGTATCTACGGTCATTTCCAGTCGATATCGATTACGGCATTATTATTTCTACCCACTCTCTCATAGGTAGAGTCATTACCGGGGCGCAAGAATGTGAGGAGCAAGCTGTTGCCCATGCAGCAGGCTCCCTGTCTCCACGCAGCTGATGTATGCAAAGGAATGGCATAGTCCGATACGGTTTGGCAACAGCGGCGTCGCAGGAGTTGCCAGAACGAGGTCGCAAGCAAGCTCGCCGGGACTCAGGCTCCCGATTTTTCCTCGGGGTTGACTCCTCAAGGCAGTGGACTGTTTTGTACAGTGTGTACTTCCGTAGCCTTTGACCAAGCACGGACTGAATTATAAGGCAGCAGTCGGGCATCACTATTGTATGTAGGTAATACCAGCCCAAAATTAGAAAATATATCACATCTAGCATAAAATCAATAAATAAATGATAAAAGTCTTGAATCTCAAACACAATTATGCTTAAAAAAAAACAAAAAACTAAAGGCATGTTCCATATATAATAAAACGATTTAGCAGGGTATGAGAAGTGTTGTCCGAGCTACTGTACGGGGTGTGAATTGAAATCCTCTCCAAAACCACCAGATTTATTCTCCTGAGTAATGCACCATGGAGACAGCACAGGGAACAGACAAGAAACTGGATACAGGAAACTGGAGTCAGGAATATTAAATTCACCAAATGCTTACAGAATCAAGTCACACTGGTCATGGAAATCATAACCCAAGAAACATACACGACAATATAACTAAATATTAACTCCTTAATAACAATTGGAGTTCTTAACATGTTTAAAACCCTCCCCTTAAGATAATTTTTTTTTTAGATTAATCAACATTTGTCCTTAAGAAATCAAGTAGATATATACTTGTAACTGCAAAACTGCAAAAGTATATATTCATATAACATAAATAGACAATCGAAGCTATATAAACACTTGAAATTATAACATTTTTGGTATTGTTTATTTCTCGCATCAGTCTTATATTAACATACAGTCTACTTCCTTGACAACATGATATACTATTCATGATAATGCAGTGAACACAACTTTCCAGGAAAACAAAATATGGTAAGCTTCATCTATAAAGTGAAAAACAGCATTTATGATTTTTTTATCCAAACATTTCACAGTCCGTTAAATGAGTAATATTCACATTTGTATCCCTGGACGGCTAAAATTTCGATCCAGTCCTACTGACAGCCAGAGAGATCATTAGGAATATAGCACGCTGCCCTAATGGAAAATAAGGAGCTCAATTCTCTGACCTAACACTGCCCGTGTTAGGTCATAGAGAATTGAGCTCCTGTTGACATTTTCTAACAAAATTCTACTTGGCGGATGATGCATATAACCAATAACTCTATATCTAATAATGTTTTTTTTTTTTTTTTTTTTTTTTTTTTTTTCATGCTCCCGTGACACATGTGAGTAATGCAAAGACATTAGGTTTAGTGATTTTTTATCAATATTTCCTTATATTTCAGCCATTCATCCAAATTCTCCATCATTTTCGTAGTAAAGTTTACTGCCCTTCTACACTCGTAAAGGAGTAAAATTTATCATATCAATAAACAGATCGTTTCAGATTATGAAATGCACGCACACAAACATTAATGTGAATCAAATTAAATGTTACAACCAATAATTTCCTTGATTGTCATTCGTAATAGAAAAGTAAATAAACGCTAAACTTGGCGCGCATTTTCAAAGCCCTCGTTGCCATAAAAGAGTAGACACAGGTCGAAATCCTTTTCCAAGGCATTACTATGTTCCCAATTAACTATAACTAACTATAAAGTCATAAGAAAACTGGAAGTGAAAGAAATATTATCATTCAACTATGTACTAAATACTTTTCAAAGAAAGGAAATGTAAATCTTTTTAGTATGCAATAAATGTATCAAAAATATACTTTGATGGTATACTTACAACCAAATAAACAACAGTTCAAAAACCAAAACTACAAACAGCATTAGGATATTTATAAAAGGCTACATGTAAAAAAATCTTAAATTTCTACTGCGTACAAATCACAGGATTATATAAATATATATATTTTTTTCTTTGCAAGAAGGCGCTGCTCTAGGACTCATTAGTAAGGGAGCTCATGATATAAATCACTAATTACTATTCATGAACACATATACATTACTGCACACAAGAGAAAATGTCTCTCATTCCTACAGTTGTAACCCTCGAGTTTTGGTAGCTTTCCCTCTCTTCCCTAATTAGTCTTAATATTTTGTCTTGATTATTTGATTCCTTTTAAGGTTTTGTAGTGTTATGCAACATTTGCAAGGCGAGAGCAATACCTCCTCCACAAGAATGTGAAGATGAGTCTATGGATGACGTTGTGGCAGAAGACCGCCAGATGGATTTTTTTTTTTTTTTATTCTGCCAATACTAATTAAAAAAAATGAAAAAAGTAAATAAAAAAAGAAGAAAATACTGAATTTTTGCGGTTTTGTAAGGTGACTATTATGTCTTCCCTTATATGATAATGCTTTATTATATTAAAGTATACTAAAATAAATTGTAAAATTAAAACAAAAACAATTTAGGGTTATCCACACTTTTGTTAAACAGTAAATTAAATAACATTGCGTTCAGATTTTAAGATTAAAATGATACATGGTTATATGTTTTATGTCTAGATTAGAATGATCAAGAATTACATTATTCTCATAGGATTATTTTCCCTTTATTTGCTACTTTGCTATTAAATTGCAGTTTGCATATAATACATATACTGTATATACAAAAATGTATATGTATAGGGTATTTGTATACTACATATAAGTTTTGCAGTATTGTGATATTTACGTTTTATATGCAATTAGATTCTTAATAAATCGAAGTATTTTTAGTGTATATACAGTATACTGACACTCAATGTACATATTTTACATAATTGATTATGACATCAAGGTATATTTTCATTTGATTTGATGCTATATTGTAACATTTCAGTGTCTTCATACTGTATATACTGTACGTATAATCTGTGTATACATAATTTATGTATACTATATACTAGGTTAGCATGGTTGTTACATGTATATAAAGTTCATATACTGTATGTATGTATTTAAAATCAGATTAGAATAATTAAGGTATATAATATTCAGATAATTTTTACTTTCTTTACAGTCTGCACTATAAATATAACAAATTGGAAAAATATAGATTTAATTAAAAAGTTGGGTAAGATTAATACAAAAATAAAATATGCATTTTTTACCTTTATACTTCAATTTGTTTAAAAAAACATATATTATTAACATTTACCTGATTCATTCACCGTACCTACAAAATGAAGTTATCTTTCCCCACATGCACACACACACACACACACACACACACACACACACACACACACACACACACGCACACGCATACGCACGCACACACACACACACACACACACACACACACACACACACATTTATATATATATATATATATATATATATATATATATATGTGTGTGTATATACATACATACATATTTACATGAAATCTTCACAGCAGTATAAGCTTTTTTTTTCTTTTCTTTATGAATTTTTACATTTCCTAATACATGCTTAGCATATTCAGTGTGCTGCTTGAATAAATTATCAGCACATTTTAGGAAATTGGCATATACATAAGTTAACTGAGTATATGCTCTTATATTTTCTTTTACAATGGTTGCAAAAGACTGTGGTAAATCGGCTAAGTTATTTATTGATGAAAGATGTGGTACTGGTGGTAGTGATGGTAAATCAGGCATAGGTAATAAGGGTTACTTCTTAAGGCCAGTCTTGTCATCTGCTGGTGGGTCCTCAGGTTTGGTGTCAGTGTTGCCATTTACTGGTGCCAGTATTTTTGGTGGTTCTTCATGTTCTTTACTGATTGACTAAGGAGCAGGCACACTCATTTCTGCATCTGTAAACATAATTAGACATTGGTATTGTTAAATTTTAGATATACATCTATAAATGCCTTTTTTTACTTCACAATTTGTTACTGTAATATGAAAATGTACTTTAAACAATGACTATATAATTTAGATAAAATGGAAAAAATTAAATACATATTATATTTTCTGATTTTTAGGAAAATACCTTATTGCTTGTTAATGTAATCTTACCCACATATATTTTTCTAACATTGTTCACGATAACACAAGCTAAAAAAGCAAATGCATCTGTATATGATAATTTACAAATACATATCTATTCTATAAATTACTTCAAGTAAAACGCATATGATAAACAGCCGTAAAATACATATTTATATTGATAAATACAAGGTTTAGTAGAGCAGACGCTTGTACTTAACGATGCCAGTATGCACTTACTAGTTAATCTTAATAACTGACTCTGCGATACCATATATTTCATAAAAAATATAAGAACGAAAAATAAATATTAAATATTATACACTACCTCTTTCAAAATGGCCAGTATACCTGGAATCTACTTCGTCAGATCCGATGCCAGAGATGGATTCTTCTCCCACCATCTGGACAACCTGACAAAAGGCTGATGTCTGAGGTGTTGTCACTTCCACCTGCAACACATTTTATTTTATCTATCTATCTATCTATTTATCTATCTATCCGTCTATGTATTTATAAATTGATTTATTTGTGTGTGAAAATATATGGTCACTTCCTAAAAGGTAAGCTAAGAGGGAGTCCATATATATGATATATATGGAGAGTATTTATCTAAATGAATGTTTATATCAACGTATAATTTTATAATAAAAGAAAGAGTTATTATTAATAAATAATATCTTGCCAGTCATTCCAGCTGCCCTCCCTTTCTTCCCAACTTCAGTCCTGATAGCAAGTTTTAGTACCGTTTTTACCACTGGTGGGTTGTGCGTGGAGGTTTTGAGCTTGATCTCTGAAGACACCTTTTCCCAGGTATTTTGCATCAACTTGCTAATAATGCCGGGAGATTGTTTATCTGTAATTGCAATTAAGGACTTTTAATGTATTTTTGTTGACTACTCTTCAAATATTAATCTCTCTCTCTCTCTCTCTCTCTCTCTCTCTCTCTCTCTCTCTCTCTCTCTCTCTCTCTCTCTCTCTCGCTCTGTGTGTGTGTGTGTGTATGTGCGTGTGCGTGTGCGTGTGCGTGTGTGTGCTTATCTGTGTCTGTGTTTATTTGTTTGTGCTAAATATATTATTCTAATAAAACGTTTGTTTTATGTTATCATTTTCTCAACTTTAATTTTCTGTAAAGTTACCAATACAAATATAACTTTCTAAAAAAGTTATATTTGTATTGGTAACTTTAAACAAAATTAACATGATATTTTAGTTAAAAAAAAAAAAAAAAAAAAAATGCCGGGGTAAAAATCACGTAAAAAATTAAGTATGATTAATCACGTTTCTCATTACAAATACCCAATTTTGTATCTTGTATTTTCATTATCAAATTCATGACTTTAGCTCTTAATTATGTTTAAAAAGATGTATTAATTTATGAATGTATGCATCTATATATACAGCAGTAATATAACGAAGCTTTCACTCTCTCGCTCTGTGAACCTCAAATTAAACACTCATTAACTCGGCTCGTATATATACTGGCATTTAAAATATCTTTTTCCTCGAGAATTAACACCAACAACAGTTTTTTTGTTTTTTTTTCTCTCGTACTCGATCCAGTTTGGGGATATTTTCTTCCTGTTCTGAAGCTTATTTTTTGCAGCTGGGTGGTCTCGTTGATATCAATAATTTGCGGAGAAGGACAGACGAACGACACCAGATTAAGTCTCGTTTATGGAATTCATGCATGCCACGTTATACTAAAATTATCTGTATGTCTTTTGTATTACTATGTCATTTACATATGTACTATACACAAGTGCCATATATATATATATATATATATATATATATATATATATATATATATATATATACATACACACACATGCACACGCACGCACGCACGCACACACACACACACACACACACACACACACACACACAACTGTGTCACTTGTTATACACATCTTGATATTTTATATGTGGCAACATATAATATATATGTATACACATACATACAGTATACACACACAAACACATACACGCACGCACACACGCACACACACACACACGCACGCACACATATATAAAAACATGTATATAGATATATAAGTGTATATATATATATATATATATATATATATATATATATATATATATATATATATACGTATATATACATACACACGGCTCTAATCCCTTGCTCGTTGTTGTCGTGGGGGCGAGGGGTTAGGAGATGGAGACTGGGACCTATTGTAGGGGATCACACCTGCCTTGAACCTCAGCCCTCGCCTCAACTAATTTTGTACGGTCTTTTCTTCTTC
>NC_061829.1:34205916-34208416 GCF_019202785.1 Penaeus chinensis | reverse complement strand
AAGTAATATGTAAATATATATATGTGAATAAAAAATGTCTAGATTAGATGCGCTCCTGCCGTTGAAAACTACTAGAGCAATAGATATTTAGAAACAAATCAAGCTGTTTCCTTCTATAGCACTGAATCAATTACCAAAGTTGGCTCGCTTCAACTTTGCCATGGAAATTGCTTCCGACATTGACATGTATCTCACAGATTAAGAAATATAAGATCTTGATTAATTTCCTTAATGATATATATTAATGAAAAATCTTACTTGCAAGTATGGTATTCGTTTAAGTGGATGCAAGTTTTCGGAGGATCAAGCCAGCAGATTTGTTGGTGTGGGTTATTTTTTCTACGTTGTCTTTGCGCGACCATCCCTTTTTTTTCTCACATGTGTGTTTTTCGAGCTTCAAAAGAAGATTCTTTTCTGCTTCTGTGGCATATCGTGAATTTCTTCCATTTTCTGTACCGTTCCTTCAAGTCTCTCGATAGTCCTTTGAGCACGAAAAAGTCAACAAACATTTCCCCGCCTTCCAATTGCATAAGATTTGCAGTCCCTGTTGTTGTCAGTGCTATTGATCAAAACTCCTCCCGCTACGCTGTTGCGTCCGTGAATAGCTTAAACATGTCGGGCCCAACTATGATGCGAGATTGTTGCACAATTCTGGGAATGGTGGTGACAATGACTAAGAATACGGCTGTTTTCAACTCCTAAAAAAAAAAAAATAATAATAATCTTGTCATTTCATTCACTGTATTGACCCGACTCGGATATGATCCCAGTCTGTAGCTCAGTGGATTGAATGTATTTAGAGATTCTTGCCGTATTGCCTACCTCTTTAAGACCTCGTGGCAAAATCTGTATAAAAATCAGAATCGAGGTATTCAGAAATCTACAGAGAAAAGTGATTTAATTTTCGTACGTCCTAGCAACTGGGGTATGAAAATCAGCTTACTTTGCTAGCTGAAGTGACTCCATTGACGCCTATAACACCATTGGCTAATCAGATTAAAGAAGCCTGCCAATAACCGATTAAAGCGGCTATATTACAAATACCAGTAATCCGGCTACCGCCCCTATATCTAAATAGGCGATAAAGGAATAGTCACCACTTCTGAAACTGCGGCTTCGATCCCCAACCGCCTCCAGTCGCCACGTTTAAGAGGCTCTGGATTTACCGACAGATTACCAGTCTGAGTCAGGCTAGATGTCTGGATCGATGTCTCTCCCGCACCTCCTTTTCAGCAGCGTCACTGTTGTCGGCGCTAATAACTATACGATCGACTGGCGTGTGTTTGCCCACCTATCATTTTTTTTTTTTTTTTATATATATACATCTGTAGGATTTAGATATAAACACACACAAAACATTGATATATATATATTTAGATATATACATACACACATATATATATACACATATATATTATATATATATATATATATATGTATTATAGTTATGTGCGTGCGTGCGTGCGTGTGTGTGTGTGTGTGTGTGTGTGTGTGTGTGTGTGTGTGTGTGTGTGTGTGTGTGTGTATGTGTGTGTGTGTTTCTGTGTGTGTGTCTGCGTAGGCGTTCGCGTGTGCATGTCCGTGCTGTCATATTACTTTTGACATGTTTACCATACTGCGATTTCCAAGAAGGTTCCAAATTGTTTATGAACTTGTGTCCCTTGCATCAGCCTCAAGTGCCAAGAAGCGACATGGAGCGTCGATCGTCTTAAGTTAACATTTTTCATACTTTTCAAACTTAAGCTGAGAGTAAACTTGAGGGAGGAACGCAATTAGCTGTGGGAAGTCGCTGCTCCGGTCTCTGTCTACTTTTCATAATTTTTCTTTTCGTTCCGTGTGTTGATAAATGTTGAAAGTTGGCTGTTGCTTACGTCTTCATTACCTTGATCATGTCACTTAGTTATCAACATCAGCGGTAGCATTATAATATATCATAATACTCACCAACATAGATTTATGCGGAAGGTAGCCTTAGCCCCGCGTTAGTTCTACAGTATTTATGGGTTGAAGATATATGTCAAAGATATAAATCTTGACGGGAATCTGTTACGTATACCTGGCAAGAATCCATGATCTACAATAAGGGTTCACAATCTCGAGCTCTTTGTAGGCCCAATTGCAATTCCCTGCAAGACCATCAACATCATCATCCCCCTCTCTCTCTCTCTCTCTCTCTGTCTCTCTCTCTCTCTCTCTCTCTCTCTCTCTCTCTCTCTCTCTCTCTCTCTCTCTCTCTCTCTCTCTCTCTCTCCAGACACACACACACACACACACACACACACACACACACACATACACACACATACACACATATATATAGAGAGAAATATTATTATAAGATATGCTTTATTGGTAAATGCATATCCTTTTGAACGTCTAAGTTTTCCTTACTAATTTGAGAACCATCAGTGCCAGTATTTTAGTTTTGCTGTTTTTATTACCAAAACTAATCATAAATCTTACAAAATGGATTGCTCCATAATTCCTGAAGAATAACAAT
>NC_061829.1:34185916-34190916 GCF_019202785.1 Penaeus chinensis | reverse complement strand
ATATATATATATATATATATATATATATATAAACACACATGCACATATATACACAGTTACACACACACACACACACACACACACAAAAAAAAAAAAAAAAAAAAAAAAAAATGTATATATATATATAAACACAGACGCATATATACACACACACACACATATATGTATATATATACATATATATATATATATATATTTAATTGTCCCCCGTGTGTGTGTAGATTTATCATAATCCGATTCTTGCAATAATTCATATGTACCTTCTAGATTAGATTATTCTTGCTCAGATTTAGAACAATCATCATCAATAATCATGTTAATCTAAAAACAAGTTTAAAGTCATATATCTTGATCATGACAATACAGACGAGCGTAAGTACTATATTCGTGAGAAGTGAGAAGCATTGTCCGGCGTTACTTTTATGTCTGGTCTTGATTTAGAGTTTCACCGACTTTATTTTCGAATACAATGATGAGAGTATACTATTGGAGCAAAATTATAACCAGTGTTAGCTCTGCCATTACCTGTTCAGATTTATTCATTAATGTACTGTATGCTATAAATTGTTCTCTGGTAACGTTTTTTTTTTTTTTTTTTTTTTTTTTTTTTTTTTTTTTTTTTTTTTAAATTGAATGTATAACCTTTCGAAAGAAGGGCTATTTTGTTTTCCACTTTCTAGTAGTATTCTCTTTAGGGTTATCAGGAGATTGAATTATGTTCACCATTCATGCTGCAGATTTGGAAATTATCAAATAAGAGAGTTAGAAAATAAATATAGATGAAGCATAAAGTTGAATGATTTTTAAATTACGATAATGAGTTAAGGTCAACATTCTCCAGTGTGTGTGTAATCATAGAGTTACAACTGTGTAAACATTCGGATTTTCCTTATTGGTATATATATACATATGTATATATATATTTGTATATATACATATTTATATTTATATACATGCATATGTATACTTATAGACATGTATATATATATATATATATATATATATAGATGCATATATTTATATGTATGTATGTATGTATGTATACATATATATCACACACACACACACACACACACATATATATATTTACATATGTATATATTTATATATATACATATGTATATATTTATATATAATATACATTTATATATTATAAATTTATATATAGATAGATAGACAGATATATATACGCGCATATATATATATATATATATATATATATATATATATATATATTTAAATGTATATATTAATATACGCATATGTATATATATATATATATATATATATATATATATATACTGTATATATATATATATATTAATATACGCATATGTATAAATATATATATATATATATGTTAATATACGCATATGTATATATATACACATATAAATGTATATGTATGTATATATGTATGTATGTGTTTATCTTTATGTATATATGTTTACATGCATGTATATGTGTATGTGTATATAAATACATATATTCGTCTATATATCTATATATATACTATACATATATTACCCATTATCTCTCTCTCTCACCCACACACACAGTCACACACACACACACACACAGGCACACACACACACACACACAGTCACACACACACACACACAGGCACACACACATACACATATATAAATCATGAATAATTATAATCTGAGGTGCATCGATGTAATTGCTAATTTATTATTTAGGAAACTCCGTATTGTGTGTGTCAACATTCTGATTTTCCCTAATATACGATAAAGGCAAAAGAAACTTCCGCCATTGCCTCTAACAGTAAAAAGTGAAGCGTTCTTTTTCCGTAGTTTCGTTTGCCTTTACTGAAAGATCAATAAAAGTGTAGTAATACAAGGACTGAAAGCACAGTTAGCTTAGAGACAGCATTTATATAAAAGAGATTGATTGAGTTTGATGACTTAATCATATTCATATAACTTCATATATATATAAATATATATATACATATATACAAATGTGTGTGTGTATGTACGCATACAAATACGTATATACACACATATATATAAGAATGTATATATTGATTATTCACGCACGCACACACACACACACACACACACACACACACACACACACACACACACACACACACACCTCTTTCACTTGAATTGACAGTAATGATAATTGTCGTTAAACGCGAAGCAATTCCTTTTTGTAAGTTTTGGTTGGGGCAAATTAATTAAATTTATTATTAAAGTCGTGTTTTCTATTACTATTAGAACTTTTACTGTTATTATTACTTTTGACATCATGATTATGTTATTGTTAATATACTACAAATGTCAAGGAAAAAAGTGAACCGGCGAGGCAGGTAAAACAAGTAATTGACTAAAGCACTTGTTGTTTAAGCGCAATAAAGTGGACATGACATGTATATCATACTCGCCACACACATTGATTAAACATTGGTCATCATTAAAATGAAAATATACATATATGTATACAAATATATATATATTTTTAGATTTCATTTTCAAGGAAGCTCGAAAAGAAAAAGTCGAAAGATATATAAATAATTTTGGTTGATTTAATTCAAACAAAGAACGTGTCTCATTACTTGAGTGAATAATTAAGCAAACCGATCAAGCATGCTTACCTTCCGAAGAGAAAAGTATGATTTGCAAATACATTTCGATCAATGGAAATAAACACTTCACGGAAAAGTAAATATTTGTAATTTAAGAAAAAAAAAAGTTCTTTTTTACGAACCAGAAGTTTTACTCTTTCGTTCTTAGAATTTCATCTCTCTCTCTCTCTGTCTGTCTCCCCCCCCCCTTTCTCTCTCTCTCTCTGTCTGTCTTCCCCCCCCCCCTTTCTCTCTCTCTCTGTCTGTCTTCCCCCCCCCCTTCCTCTCTCTCTCTCTGTCTGTCCTCCCCCCCCCCTTTCTCTCTCTCTCTCTGTCTGCCTTCCCCCTCCCCCTTTCTCTCTCTCTCTCTGTCTGTCTCCCCCCCGCCCCTCTCTCTCTCTTTGTGTGTCTTCCCCTTCCCTTTCTCTCTCTCCGTCTGTCTCTCTCTCTAATTGTCTCCCTCCTTCCTTTCTCTCTCCCCCCCCCCCTCCCTCCTTTCCTCCTGTCCCCAATTCCAACAGAACTCGCTTTTTTAACTGAACCTTTCATCTGATTACGGGGTGTTTCAAACCATCTTCACACCAACATTATAACCGACAAGAAATATGTGGAAGCTGTACGAGTGAAAATGAGGACAGGCAAGTTAAGTGTCTTTTAAAGTTTAGGTTAAACCAGAATGTTTCAAAAATGGGTATCAAGGGAACGAAATGCGAAGATAACTTAAGACCTACACCCTTAAAGAGCACTGATGCAAGCATTTGTAGAACATTTACCGGTTTCACGAAATATGTAATACGTCCCTAGTACCTCCTTCGTAACCACATAAATTTCTGGGGTACTGATACAACAATTTGTGTTCTAATGCGAAGAACACGCTGATTATATATATATATATATATATATATATATATATATATATATATATATTAAAGTCTACACAGACATATAAACACACACAAACACACACACACACACACACACACACACACACACACACACACACACACGCACACGCACACGCGCACACACACGCACACGCACACCCACCCACACATATATGTGTGTATATATACTATATCCTATGTACATATATGTATATATATACATGTATGTATAAAAAGGCATATATATATACATATATATATATATATATATATATGAACGTATTTTTTTAGATTCTCTAAAAATGTTTGTCATGGGCGTAAGGTAGGAATCTTCTTGTGTGCTTGAGACCTTGGGATTGTTTGCGCGAAACCAAAGGCATATTAATTAGCACCCGTGTTTAATTAACTTTCTCGGGTTATGCTGTGTGCCTGTCTCTCACAAGAAAGCCACAATGCAAATTGGAAGTTGTTTGTGCGAGTCTTGTTACACTGATTACTTGTTATTACCAAACGGAGATGTTTCCCTAATCATTGACAATAACACACACACGCGCGCGGGCACACACACACACACACACACACATACACGCGCGCACACACACACACACACACACACACACACACATACACGCGCGCACACACACACACACACAAACACACACACACACACACACACACACACGCACACAAACACACATACACACGAACACATACACACACACACACACACACACACACACACACACACAGACACACACACACACTCGCACGCACGCACGCACGCACGCAAACACACAAATAAAAATATCAACGTTCCCTCTCCCGCTTTCTACCAATATTTACGGTACCAGTTAGGCATGTTACAACGAAATCGGTAGCTTTTACTGCACTATATACGGACCTCACTACACACTTGTCTTCCAAAACGAACGGATGGACGGGTATGAAAGTTTCAACATAGATGCCTGTAACAATAACGGTGGAAACGCAACAAGCAGGAAATGCTCGCAGGACGAACTCTAACGATTTCGAGTGACTGAAGGTGTCACGGGACTGCTATGGAAAGCCAGGGGAAAGAATCACAGGAATACCGGATCATAGTGGTATCCACTGAGAGGGTTCCTGGTTAGGCACGGTTTTGCATTTAGAACTAGAACATGCATATGTGTCTGTGTGTGTAAACGTAAATCTGTCTATCTCTCTGTCAGCTGTTAATTACGTATGACTTGTATAAGACAAGTGAATACAACAGTCGAACATCTGCGCAGAACCCGGCTGTCGCATTAAAAGAACACTTGAAGATTGATCACAGTAATAAGCAGGTATGCACATCTGCTTGTGCATAACCAACATCAATTATTCTTCCACCACTACCAGGCTTATATCCTAATGTAGAATGTAGAAGTCCCCCTGATTTGCTGAAGGATGTGCCCACCAGGGGAAAGGGGGTGGCTGGGGCGACAGTTACCTAGGTATTACCATTAGCATGGTCAACATCCCAAGCATGATGCTTATTCTCATCC
>NC_061829.1:34173416-34180916 GCF_019202785.1 Penaeus chinensis | reverse complement strand
TTTGCAATTATTCGCAATTACTTTCGTTCTTATTCAAGGCCTCTTTTGTAACATTTCCGAAACCCTTAACACTTTGCTGCACTCTGATCCATGTTTGCGCTTTACAGGTACATATAGGAACCTGTTGAAACATCTTTTAATTTGGTATCAAAGCGAGATATTTTATAGACATGTTTCACATAGTCTTAGATTGAGATATATATTTTCATTGATTAAACTCTTTATTGTAAGGGTGCATTAAATGTTTCTGTGCCTTTTTAGCTGTATATCAAATGCTGAAAAATGCATGGCATTTATGTGCCATAATAATCATGATTTATAGTAAGAATATTTGGCAACACTGGATGTTAAATTTGTGGTGATATATTTGTAATGGAAAATATGTAATATCTTAATATCTTTTTATTTTTTTATTTAGTATTGAAGTAGTGGTTTATTTATTTTTTTTTTTTTTTTTTTTTTTTTTTTTTTTTTAGCCCGTATGGGTTCCGGGGATATAAGAATTGACCCAGCATATCCTCTGCAGGTCGTTAAAGCCGACTAAAAGAGGTTGTGTCAGGAAAAGCATACGACGTAAAATTCCGCCGATTTCATGGTTGCTAGGAAAAGAAACCACATACTGGATTGGTCGAAGCCCGGCCCGGGTCAACAACGGCCGCCTCAAGTACTGCCTTTTACCAGGGTGCCTGTGGAAACTATGCTACTGGTGGGAACCCAAAGAGGGAAAAGGAGGAAGTATTTAGAATTGGAAGCCTAAATGTTGGAACCATGATCAGACATGGTAGAGAGTTGGGGGATGTGATGAAAAAAAGAAAAGTAAAAGTACTGTGTGTTCAAGAGACTAAGTGGACCGGAAACTGATCTCGACAACTAGGGGAAGGTTACAAGTTAATATACAGTGGAGATAACACGCAAACAAATGGAGTTAGAGTTATTATTTGCCTGGAGCTCATGGGCAAGGTTGTGAAAGTGGAAAGACACTCTGACAGACTCATGAATGTGCAATAAGTCTATAAAAATGGTATTTGGAATATCATCTCAGCCTTTGCATCCCAAGTGGACAGACCACAAGCTGAAAAAGACACCTTTTTGGATGAACTTGAAGAAAGATACCAGATAATGACATGCTTATAATTGGTTGCAGCTTCAACGCACATCTTGGTGAGAGAAACCATAACTACCTAGATCAACATGGGCAAAATGGGGTTGGAGCAACAAATGCTGAGGGCAAACGGGTACTGGAAACTTTGCAGGCTCTGAAACTGTATGCCACCAACACAGGGTTTAGGAAGAATAAAGAGCAGCTGGTGACCTACAGGAGTGGAGGGCATGATAAGCAAGCGGAAAACATCTTTGTGAGGAGAGAAGACAAATCTTGAGTAAAGGATACCAAAGTCCTGCCATATGAAGCAGTAACCAGACAACACAGACTCGTAATGGCTGACATCAAAAAACCCTTGGAAAGGAAACTTAAACCACGGAAGCGACCCCCCAAACTAGAGTCTTGAAACTTAAAGAGAAAAGAGAGGAATACAACAGGGAAGTAAATGAACTTAGAAAAATACTTGCGGACCGAGAGAATACATCTTGCGAGGAACAGTGGAACCAGATGAGCGAAATACTGGAGGAAGCTGCCAAAAAATGTTGCGGGCAAATTAGGGGTGGAAGACCAAGAGATAATGAAGCCTGGTGGAATCCAGAAGTACAAGAAAAGCTAAAAGAGAAGAAGACTGCATACAAGAACCTAAAACAAGAAACAGAGAGTCTTGATGATTACAATAAGCTGAAAAAAGAAGCCAGGAAAGCAGTTGCAACTGCAAAGGCAGATGTTTGGAAAGATTGGTACGAAAATCTGGATACCAAAGAAGGTGAAGACCAAATATACAAAATTGCAAACCACAGAGCAAACCAGAAAAAGGATATTACAAGTGTGGCAGTGATGAAGGATGGCACTGGCAGAATACCGACTGACGAGGAAGATACCCAGAAACGGTGGGACGAGTATTTTCGTGAGCTACTTAACACTGAGAATGAGAGAAAGCCATTAGATGAAATCGATATAGTTGAAGGACCTGCCCCAAACATCTCAACAGAAGAGATAGTGGCAGTGATAACAGATATGAAGAACAACAAAGCTCCAGGACCATCGGAGATTACAGCTGAACATTTAAAAAATCTAGATGAAGAAGGTATAAAATGGATAACGGAGCTGCAAAACAAGATATGGAGTGAGGAAATTATACCTGAGGATTGGACAATAAGTAAACTAATAACCATCTACAAAGAAAAAGGTTATCCAATGAACTGCAATAACTACAGAGGTATAAAACTCCTAGAGCATGGTCTTAAAATCCTAGAAAAAATCCTGGACAAAAGACTTGGACAAATTGTCGACATACATAGAACACAGTTTGGCTTCTCTATTGAAAAAGGTACCACCAATGCCATCTTTGTAATAAGACAACTACAAGAAAAAACACTGGAGATAAGGAAATTATTTGTGCCAAGGGAAGTCGTGTTTTGGTGTCTACGGAAAAAGTGAACACCGGAGAAGCTGGTAAGGCTAGTAGAAGCAATATACAGGAATGCTGCTACCAAGGTTGTGACACAACAAGGAGACACTGATGAATTTGAAATTACAGTTGGAGTCTATCAAAGTTTGGCACTAAGCCCATTCTTATTCATCAACATCATGGATACATTGCTAGAAGATGTGAGAACCGACATACCCTGGGTACTACTATTCGCGGATGATGTTGCATTAATCTCTAATACAGAAAAAGAACTACAGCAAAAAATAAAAATAAAAATTGGCAGAATAAACTACACGATGGAGGACTGTAGTTAAACGCTGACAAATCAGAAGTTATAGTGATGGAAAGTGAGCATAAGAGACAACAAGAACATCAAACTTAAACAGACAGTTTCTTTCAAATATTTTGGAATGGAAATAGCTAAAAATGGAGATCAGCCGAAGCCATAAAACAAAGAGTCAAGGCAGGATGGAATAAATAGAGGGAAGTCACTGGTGTCATCTGTGATAAGAAAATTCCAAGGAAACTAAAATGCAAAATTTATAAAACTGTAATTAGACCAATACATATTTACGGAGCAGAGTGTTGGACTGTCACCAAAAAAGAGGAAGCTTTACTAAGACGAACTGAGATGAGAATGCTGAGACATATCCTCCAGATTTCGTTGAAGGATAAAATCAGGAATGAGGTCATTCGCAGCAGATATGGAGAAAGTAGAGAAAGTCCAAGAGGCTAGACTAAGGTGGTTCGGTCATGTGTTGAGGAGAGAGGACGAAGAACCCTGCAGGATGGCTTGGAACCTTAGTATGGAAGGGGACAGAGGGAGAGGGAGACCGCGTCAGAGATGGAGCGATAACATCAAGAAGGACCTCGAGGAAAAAGGATGAGCCGAAGGAGATGTCTTGGACAGGGTTAGGCGGAGGAGTGCAACCAAAGCAGCTGACCCCAGGACAGTCTGGGACTAAGGCTGTATAAAAGTTGAAGATTGAAGCAGTGTTTGTATAAGTTTTGCTTATTAGAATTAAGATCTATTTTTGCTATGAAAGTTTATATTTTTACGGAGTTGTAATATTTTTCTTTAAATGGAAATTAGTGTTGAGAAATAAGAAAACGTCAGGGGGGAGGAAACCATTCCTTTTCACGGCCGGGCACAGATCTGCTGAATTTGAATATGACATTTTTAAAGGCATGCAAACTGTCAGCACATTTTAACATTGAGACAGGGGAGTTTAAAATGTTCGCGTTTGATATCACAGGTAAAAATGTGCAGGAATAGTGTATATATCTATGTATATGTATGCATCTCATCGATCGACTAACACACACACACACACACGCATACACACACATACACACACACATACACACACACATACACACACACATACACACACACACACACACATGTATGTGTGTGTGTATATGTATATATATGTATATGTGTGTATATATGTGTATATATATGTATGTACGTACTTCCGTACACACACAGACACACACACATGTGTATATATATGGATATATATAATATATATATATATTATAAATACATATATATGCATATATATACATATATTTGTGTGTGTGTACGTAAATACGTACATACATACATAAATGTATACATATATATGTACACACACACACACACACACACACACACACACACACACACACACACACACGCACACACACACACACACACACACACACACACACACACACACACACACGCACACACACACACACACACACACACACACACACACACACACACAAGAATGTTAAACAAAGAAAAGGCCTTAGACTGACAGACCGCGTGTTTATAACAGGATGCCTGTGCTTTTACCCGGCACATGTTATGGAAAGGAAACCGTTAGACGTCACAGACAGGGGAAGGGGGCGCTTGTGTCGAGGATATTGCCTTTTGTCCAATCGGGAAAAAAAAACTTGTCCCTGCTTTTTTAAGGAAAATCTTGTGGCAGTTCAACTTGAAGACTAAAGGAATGGCACCTTTTAAGATGCATCCTGGTGTTCGGAAAATGTGATGGAAAGAGGAATAGTTTGTATATGTTTGTTATTAAAGCAACAATCACACAAAATTACAGTCAGTCGAGCAAGGTGAGCAGGGACACGGATTGAATAAAATAGTTTGAGTGACATTTTTTTTCCATGATTTTTTCTGTAAATCTGTGAACAAATATATGCCTTTGTGATAGACATTTCAAGGTCTCAACACCTAACGTATGTTTTACGTTAGGTGAATATAAGATCATAAAAAATATATACAGACAGACACGCATACACAGACACACACACACACACACACACACACACACACACACACACACACACACACACACACACACATACATACATATGCATATATATACTTATATATACACATTTATACATATATATATATATATATATATATATATATATATATATATATATATATATGTATATATATCTATGCGTGTGTTTATGTGAATGTATATGTATATGTGAGTGTTTCCCTTGTGCTAGAGTTATTTCCACAACCACGAAAGGAATGAGGAAATTCAAATTGCATCCTTTAATTATGAACCCGGAAGTCTGAGTACTGATAATAATTGAACACCTAGTAAATGTCATAATGAGTTCTTTGATTTACTTTCCTTCGTGGCAATGTAGAAAATATTTTAATTAATTCTGTCAAGCCAGGCATTTTGCAAAAGTAATATACATATATGTATATATATATTTATATACATATTCGTGTGTGTGCGTGTGTATGTGTGTGTGTGTGTGTGTGTGCATATACACATGCATAGAGTATGTATATATATGTATATATATGTATATATGTATATATATATATTAATATATATTTATATTTATATATATAGATATATACACAGTATATATATATATATATATATATATATATATATATATATATGTATAGATATATGTATATGTATACATTTACACACAGTATATATATGTATATATATATAATAGAACAATAAACGAATAGCCATAAAGTAGCTTTCAATTCCTGACCAAACTGCAGGCAGTATCTAATGATATCTAGTGAAAACTGAATTCATAAATAAATATTTAATCAATATGTCCTTTCAGGCGAAGAAAGGTTGAGACGATGTGGGTTACTTTTCAACCCATATGTACATATTTTCTTTCTTTCTATGTTTTTTTCAGACCAATGCTTGCGTGTCCACTTTGTATAATTGGGAAGCACTTGTATGTCTGCCTTACATGTTAATTCAAATCAATATTAAGGGTACACAAGGAAGCTAAATTTAGATTATGGTTATCGTTCTTAAGAAAAGTTTTATATAAACATATGCTACTACTTAAAAACAGTATAAAGAGCTCTAGAATTATGACTCGAATTATGACTCGAAACTGCTGCCACCTGTAAAATAATGAAGGCTATTCTTGACTGCCTGAAAAGTCTAATGAGAAACGCAAGCTTATTTGTACATAATGAAGGCAAATGTCACAGCGAGTTCATGGTAAACAGAGACATGCATAATGGCCCATTAACAAGGACTAGAAGACGAGCAAACATCATTATAAAGACAAAAAAAAAAAAAAAAAAAAAAAAAAAAAAATTAAATTAAAGCTATTGGGACATAAAAACAATATGAAGAAGTCTTAATCAAGATACAAAATTGGTGCCAATCCTATCATGTACTGACCTGCCAACGTAAATACATAATTATTACATTATTCGAGAATTCTTTGCAAGCTTACGTGTTTAGGAGCATTTTAAACGCGGAAACATTTCGCTAGAATTTGAGTGTAATTTAGAGGAATACAATAATAACCCGTCGACAAAGGTTAAGTAAACTGTTTTGCAATTAACGTTGGAAATAATGTGTTCCCACGAGCGTTTATTTGTATGATGCATAATGGTAATGATACAAGTCGTGGTAGGAGAAGCAGTCGTAGTAACCATGAGGATAATGATAATAATAATAATGATAATAGTTGTAAAAATATGGATAACAGTAAGAATAATAGTAATATCAACAAAAACAATGCAAGAAAATAATAATGATGATAATATAATATATATATATGTGTGTGTGTGTGTGTGTGTGTGTGTGTGTGTGTGTGTGTGTGTGTGAAATTTCAGTCGTAAATTATCCTCAAGGGAAACGTAAACGTAAAGAAAAAGCTGAGGCAGGGCTTCCACCAACATCTTTGTTTCGGAGTCGCTCGCTCCATCTTCAGAGATTTAAAGGGCACACACACACACACACACACACACACACACACACACATATATATACACATACATATATATATATATATATATATATATATATATATATATATATATATATATATATATATATATATTAGGCTAACACAGAAAATCGTAAACTTTTGAAATGTGTAGTGACAACCATGTAGCACTGTACATTTGGCATCACTGTGTCACAGTGAGCTTCATAAAGAGACAACAATGCGGTAATCATGGATCAGTGGAGCGGCCAAAAGCATGCTTCCGCTATAAAAATGTTTTACAAAAATAACGATAGTTCGGAGATCACCGGCTTTTCTGTTTGATTTTTTCCTGTGAGAGTAGGTTTAAAATCGGGTCTCCACGGTTTGGCCAAGGACACTGGATGGACTGAAACAACATTCGTTGTATGCCAGCGGCGATACAGAAGCGACTTATGGGTAATCCCAACGGCTGATAAATAAAATACGTAAGTGGAGGGAGATATCATCTACAAGAGATAGTTTTCCGATACTGTTGGCTTGGATGCTAGATTCTTGAAAGGACAGTTGTTTACTATGTAAATGTATATGAATAAATATTTTTAATTAATGAATATATATGTATATATATATTCAATATATACACATACACACACACACACACTCACACACACACACACACACACACACACACACACACACACACACACACACACACACACACACACAC
>NC_061829.1:34165916-34168416 GCF_019202785.1 Penaeus chinensis | reverse complement strand
TGTGCGTGTGTGTGTTCGCGCGGGCAAGTAGTATGTATGTATGTATATGCATATATGTGTGTATACATGTATAATCTATTTCCATTCATTAATTTATTCAGTTATGTTACTAATGTTTATATGTTTACAGCCATAAAGTTCAAGGAAACACGAGAATCTGTGAAACAAACAGATACTTAAGATTTGAATCGCAGCTGAAGTCAGCCGCGTGAGAAAGACAAAAGTTTGATCTCGCAATGTATTTTTATATCTCCGTGAAGCTTTTTCGTTTTTGTTTTCTGTGTTTAGATTTTTACTAACGTTTCAGTTCCGTGTATGTTGATCATGTATAGTAAACCTTAGATACGTCGGAATGGGTATCATTTTATCCCATAAAAAGTCAAAATAAGCTGAGGCAAACTTCTAGTATAACTAGAGATTAGTTAGAAATGCAACTGAAAAACAAAAACAAAACAACGGTGTTTCATTCACTTCTGAACGGAAGGCTACATCATACGATTACGCTATTGTGTACTCATCCACAAGGAAGCATGTTATTTCTGTGTACTTTGTCCACAGTAGCAATAGATTTTTTTCTCTGTCTCCTATTTAACTTCTGAATCTCGGTAGTATTTGCCTCATGGAGTTATATTATTGTGTACCCTTTTCGAAGAAAACGTCATTATTGTAGACCTGGCCCGCGGTACTATGATGGAATAGATTCTTTCGTGTTTCAAGTTATACCCTGTCTTACGGCAAGACACGCATTCCAAAGACGAACAGCAAACATTTCCGAAAAAGCAAAGTAGAGGTCAGAGTTGCAGATACGGGGACGCTGGTGTTATAGAGGTTTTATGGTGCTTCCCCACGCAAAGAGGAGACTTGCTTAGTCATAAAACCAGGGCAGAGCACGATCTTCGTGGAAGACAGAGATGTAGTAGAAAAATATCACGTTCAATGAATACATATACAGGTTAATGCTGTTATACTCTGCATGTTAAAGGGAAGGAGAGAGAGAAGAGTGTGAGAAAGATGTTGCTTTTCGAAGCTATGTCCAATACCCCTGCGTATCTCATAGTCGTAATGATTATTATATAATCCTTATTAATGTTATTCAAACTATGATTAGTATTGTTATGTTTATTAGTAATATGACTAGTATTACTATTATTGTCGTTGTTTGTTGCTGTTGTTATATTCATCATCATTATTAGCAATATTATTATTATTATTATTATTATTATGATGATGATGATGATGATGATGATGATGATGATGATGATGATGATGATGATGATGATGATGATGATGATGATGATGATGATATCATCCTTATCATTATTATCATTTTCATCATTAACATTATTATCATTTTTTATATTTATTCTTATCCTTATGATGATTATTATCATTATTATTATTGTTATTTCTCTGTTTCTTCTTATCATTACTATTTCATTATTATTTATATTATTATTATCAGTATTATCATTATCATTATCAATATTATCATCATCATTAGTATTAGTATTAGTATTGAAGTATTATGATTGTTGTTAATGTTATAGGTAT
This sequence comes from Penaeus chinensis, assembly GCF_019202785.1. NCBI lineage: Eukaryota > Metazoa > Arthropoda > Malacostraca > Decapoda > Penaeidae > Penaeus > Penaeus chinensis. Next base: position 34,166,865 of record NC_061829.1, on the reverse strand, counting down.
TTTATACTGGTAAATTTCAGGTTTCAATCAGCTTCAGATTTTCGAAACATTGTTTTTTTCTTTTTTATGAAATATTTTATTTGGCTGTTTAACGCTGCTATGATGTTTTTTTTTCGCCGAATTTAACACATTGACGACTGACGGAACTTGCATTCCTAGACGGCAGAGTTAATAAAATGTGTAAGCGTCGGCTTCGCACTGTGTTCTAGGGAAGAATTACCATGATTTACACAGAGCAAAACAGAACAAAAGCAGTAAAATATCTTTAAATTGTGTTTGTTGAAACTCTACGGGCACGGGGCCATGTTTCACCTATACAATTACGGTCTATAATTCTGCGGTTAAATCCGGGATTACTTTTTGATTGACGCGCAGTACAAATGCATTCAATTATGATTGACCAAAAGCAACTTTTAAATATGAAAATGCATTTCGTAAGTTTGCTGATGATCCTATTCAAATATATGCATAATGCTTCGTTAATTATTACTCAAATAGTAACGGTGTTTTATTGAATGGATGCGTTTAAAAATAGAAGTACAAAAAAGACGGATACAGAATCGTATGCAACAGACAGAGAATTTCAGCTAAACCGGTAATAATTTCCAGCAATACTGCGTGTATTTTAATACTGGAAGTAAAGACTTTTTACTGCAAGCGTTTGCATTTTATTTGAAGATGTTTACTTCGTTCAATAAATACGTGGATTTTTGCCGGTTCTCTTAATACGCTGATTAAATTGTGCAAACCGTCTCTCGTTGTCCTCGATGTACAACGGTGTCGCTGTTTGTTACACAGTATAATCCGCTAATTTGCCAATAACTGGTCGTTATACATGGTGTACATTTCTTATTTTTTCCCACATGAAGCATTTAATTATCGAAATTTCAGGTTGTATGTTGTACCCTGTCCGAAACATTTCAACACGTTGTAATATCCAATCTTATTT
>NC_061829.1:34138416-34153416 GCF_019202785.1 Penaeus chinensis | reverse complement strand
TAATAAATGAAACTCATAGTGGGATTTAATAATGGTAATGATGCTATTGATAATGCTGATAATAATGATAAAGTATAGTAAACAATAATTACTGTAGGCACATTATCAACATCACCATGATAGCCACAGTAGCATTAACAAAAATAATGAACAGATCAACTCTCTATCTTTCTAATGACACATGCATCGTGCACATCACATCCTGTTATGTTAATTTCTGAACACAATTCCAGTACGTTTTGCTCTGAGCCTTTGTCTCCGTCCTTTTAAGAGATGTACTAAAATGTACTGTAAAGTCAGTGAAGTCCATGGTTCTATGCGTTTTTCTTATTGTGTACTGTGGATATGCTGGAAAAAATATGAGCAAAGCAACATTTTTTATTTGGAGAATAGGCTGGTGAATAGATGGTTGAAGAAAGTAATGAAAAAGTACTATATACTTTGTGTGTGTCTGTTTGTGCTTGTTTGTGTTTGTGTTTGTGTGTGTGTGTGTGTGTGTGTGTGTGTGTGTGTGTGTGTGTGTGTGTGTGTGTGTGTGTGTGTGTGTGTGAGTGAGAGAATTTCCATGTGGGCGTATGTATGTATATCTCCGTGCGAGAGAGAGAGAGAGAGAGAGAGAGAGAGAGAGAGAGAGAGAGAGAGAGAGAGAGCAAATGCAACAGTACGGAAGAGTGACGGAAAGCGAGAGACAGCGAGAGCGAGCGCACGCCGAAATGCCGAGGAGCAGCTCAAGACGCCCATTGATCGAAGGCGAGTAATGACGGTTCACAGAGCGAGAGCGAGACACTTGTTCTTTTCTCTCTCTTTGGATTTCGGATTTCGATACACTCAAAGTAGGTCTCGCCGCATCATCTACGGCGAGATATGCAGAAGGCATCAGGCATATACTGTATACATACATCCATGTACACATTCATGCGTGTGTATATATATATATATATATATATATGTATGTATATACATACTATATATATATATATATATATATATATATGTATATACATACTATATATATATATATATATATATATATATATATATATATATATATATATAAAAGAGAGAGAGACTGAATTTTTTTTTTAGGAAATGTGGTAATGATATAAGCTTTCATTATTTCCCACAGGGCTTCACTTTTTTGTACACATCTGCGTTTTCATCTGAGGTGATTTCGTGATGTTTACTAAATCATGAAAATAAAATTCTAAAAGTAAGCAAACTAAAAGGTCAAATCACATATATCACTAACGTTTCAGTTCAGTGGGACTGAAATCCATGACACATTAGTCAAGCATCACTTTTCTGTGTACACACATTTATCCCAACCAGTTTGAAGGTAACTACTGCCATCATTGAAGTGGCTATCGAGACAAACTATCTGTAAGCCACGCCAAATTAAAAATGGATATGATAATAATTTTAATAAGGATGTTGGTAATAATGACCATAATGGTAATAATAAAATTAGTAAAAATATTAATTCATTGATTAAAGTAATGATGAAATTGATAATAATAGACACACACACACACACACACACATCTTTATATATATTATAGATAGCAGTGGCATCATTTTGGATTTTGTGTGAATATACCAAAGTAGCGATATTCTTCATCACTGACGCCGACGACCTGATGTGACGCGTCAATGAAGCGTATCAGATATGTGAAAATTACCGTAAAACGTCGAAAAATTATCCTCTTACAATTTCTCGCCAACACAGCATTTAGACTGATTAAATGGCATTTGATAGTTATCATAACTTCCAAAATTTATGAATTATAATACTTGTAATATCAATGCCGCATGTATCACATACATATACTGTGTCTGTATATACATACATTATATATGTTTTTATACACACAAACACACACATACGTATATATATTTATATAATATATATATACAGAAATATATACATATATATATATATACAGAAACATATATATATATATATATATATATATATATATATATATCACGCACGCACACGGGCGTACGTACACACACACACACACACACACACACACACACACACACACACACACACACACACACACACACACACACACACACACACACACATATATATCGTTAAGCGGCTGAGAAACCACATTTTTCTCTAAACGTTTCGGCTGAAAAGTTCGTCACCCATGATCAATGGTTAGCTGAAATATCAACACAACAAAGAACTAGGAAATTTTAAGAACATAATATATTAAATCCAACAAACGTTATAGAAAAAAGCGTAATAAATATGAAATATCTATATAAATATACGGAGAATGACGCAAACACACCTGCTATTAGTATCTTTTTGTTTACATTTAGCATTATTATTGGAACCGGAATATATAGAAAATGTGGGAGTATTACACACAGTCAACTAATATAGTTACGAGCGGAGCAATTTTATGTCAGTGAGTTTCGGTCGTCCCTTCCAGAGGTCAGAAGCAAAAGGTCTGATAAAATATGGCAATGTTCACGCACTAGAGATACCATGGGTTTTCCTAGTGGTCTTCTCGTTTTGTGTGAAGTACTCTTATGTTCATCTGCAGGAATGGAACAATTCCTAGGTGTCTTTCCGATGTAACACATTGCAGCTGTTGCACATAAATTTTAGTCCAAAGGTAAACTTTCTTTCTTGGATGTCTGTATAAGCAGGATAGCACATTTTCAACTACAACATAGAAGAAATCACAGGCCTCACAATGAACTTTGATTCTTTCATTCCCATCAAATACAAAACTAATTTGGTATATACTCTTATCAATAAAACATTACAGAATAAAATCATATATAATATTCACCAATGAAATGTACTCTATTGCTGACACCCTTAGAAGGAAAATTATTCCTATGTATGTCCATCATCAAACCTTTAATAATATCTTATAATTTACAACTTACAACTTATAATTTACGTAAACCTATACACAGGCCCCATCAGTTATACTATTAATAAGAAAATTGCTAAAACTCATAAACTTGCACTATTCAACTTTAGATTCAAGTCTCATATTAACTTCCAGAAGCCTTGGCCACTACTTCAAAGTGTAAAACAGAATTCCCAATCCATAATGTTCATCTGTCGAGTATAATTATACGTGCACCAGCTGCAATACTGCTTACGTTCGACTGACTTCCAGGAACCTTTTCATTCGTGCAGATGAACCTAAGTGTATATCATACAGAATAGGAAGACCACTAGGGAAACTCATGCTTCCTCCAGTGCGTGAAAATTGCCAACAAAATAACAATAATAATCAAGAGATGATTCCAAAGTTTGCTTCTGACACCAATTTATTAGAGTTTTTGGATTTGGAAGGGACGACCGAAACTCTATCAATATTTAGCCTTTACCAACATAGACTTATTCCGCTCGTAACTAGAATAGTTGACCATGTTTGTGATACTTCCACATTTTCTATACATTTTCTATACGATAATATTGCCAAATGTAAACAGAAAATTACTATTGACAGGTGTTCGCGTCATTCTTTATTTAAACATTATATCCATCATTTCTTCCTGTTTGTATTTCATTCTAGAATGCATTATGTTTCTTAAACCTTCGTTTCATGTTGTGTTAATATTTCAGCTATCCATTGATCATGAGTGACGAACTTTTCACCCGAAACGTAGTTTCAAGTCAGACATAACCAACACTTAATTAAAAATAACATTGTAATCAAACCTTATAAGGGGCAAAGCGTGGTCATCCTAAACAAAAATCAGTATATTGATGGAAAGGGTCTTAAAAGATGAAACAATACTGTAGTGCCCTCTCTGAGAACCACTCAAAAGTTTTATCCAGATGGGCACTATCTGTTATTTCCAAGGTGTGGTTTCTCCAATATTTACCTTTAGAACCCACACCATAAAAGATGATTAATCATACAGGGTATTTATGATCTAATTTCAACCTTAGAGGTAACTGAGAGAAGGGGTACTATCAAAACACTTAATAAGCCTACAAATTTTAGTTAACATTATGAATCATAAATCATTACACTTTTACAATAAGATAAACATACATTTACCAAAATGTCCAGCTACTCCAACTTGTCACTAGTTGGTCTTCTCAGCTATTTTCTTTTTTTTCATCCATCTCCTGGGCTCTCAAAAAAAAAAAATCTTTCATTCTTGTGCACAGCACCAGGAACAAATAAATCCAATCTTCAGCAAAACCATAAAACAAAACAAGAAAACGAACTAAAAAATAAACCTTTTCCTGGAAAAGAAACAATATTCTAGTTTAGGAATGATAAAACAATATAAAGTTATAAATCTAAATAAGTCATTTCTTAAAAGAACAAAATATATCTTGCAAACAAACAAATTACGTATAGCATTTATGTTATTATACATGATCTGAGTAATTGTATGCACATTACAGTAAATTTTGACTAAACATCATTTTAATAGTATACAATTATAAATGTTAAGAACACTTACGCTTTGAATGGGTTTTAAATTCTTAATAATAATGAGAGAGACACATCGGGATGTTGTTCAGTGCCATATGCCAGCCTCGAGCTGTGAAGAAGACATACTATTATCTCTAATTTCTAGTTTGATCTCCAATATTTACTTTCTTTGGTTCTATAAATCAAATATATAGTATCTTGTGACTTTATTAATTATATAATTACAGTTGAACATTCTTTCTTACCTCGGATATTTCATGATAATCTAAAAGACTTTCAGGCTGTTGTATGGCACTCTTCTCTGATCTCTTTCTCTCTCTCTCTCTATGATTATAGCAATAGTATCAGGCTTTAGTACTGTATATATTTCAAAATTTAAAGTCTACTCAGATCACATATAGTACAAACATATAGTTCTTCTTAACCTATACATGCATAATTTTCAGAACTTAATTGAATTTATTCAATAAATAAAATAATACATATTGTTTTCTTAATCAAAATATCAATTATACAACCTTAATTTAACGGTACTATTGACATATAACAGTGTACCCTTTAAATAAAGAGAATGTATGGTGGGGTAACAAAAAAAAAAAAAAATAGTACTTTGTAGGGTAGACTATTATATTTTACAATTTCCTACTCTTAATAAAGAATAATACAGAAATATATAAACTTTATGTAAAATTATTAAAATAAAGTGTCATCTTTCTATAAAAATAATTAAGCATTTTATCTTACGTAGCTGCAGACAAAAAACTGAGGTATATATGAGTAATACATATGCATAAAGACCAAGTGAGGTATATACAGGGTGGTTTCAAGACGAATTTTTGGGACATTCTAACTTCACATCCCTTGTGCTCATTACATTACTGAAGATGATTGCACCTCATAAAAAAACAAAACTGATAGCTTCATGTAATCCAGTTTGTGTATGCCTACAAGAGATTATGACCAGGGAAAATCATCCAATTTCCCTGAGAGTTCAAGTCCATAATGGAACCTTTGATAATAGACCTCATAGAAGAGTAGCAGTGATGGTACATCAGGATATTCCCTTCCAGGTCATCCATCTGTTGTCTGCAGGTGAAGGCAGTGAGAATAGGCTTGACACGACCTTATACTGTTGCATCCATCTATCTTCCTCCATTTAATCTCAAAAAAGATGATTTTGAAGATCTACTTGGGCAGTTGCCTCATCCATTTCTACTCTTGGGAGATTTCAATGGTCGGCATCATCTCTGGGGAGATACTTTGTGCAACCCTCAAGGAAGGGCCTTGAAGTCCTTGTTCTCAAGAGTAGACGCAATTTTACTGAACAGTGACACCCACACATTTCCAAATTCAAACTGGGACATTCTCTAATATTGACCTGTCAATTGGTTCATCTGATTCACAGTTGAACTTCACTTGGCAGGTCATGGAAGCAACCACTTTCGCATAATTTTGGAGGAGGTGAATGGTATTCCAGCCAATGGATTGCATTAGATGGCGACTTGAACATGCAGACTGGAATCTTTTTAGATCAACTGCAGTATTGCAAGGATCTTTGAATTATTTCAAGTGTGTTCAAGATGCTGTCAATTTCACATCACGAATTCACCTTGCAGCAGAAGCATCTATTCCCAAAAGAAGCGGGCAGTACCATCGACCTCCGGTACCATGGTGTTCTGATGAATACCAACAAGCTGTCAGAGCAAGAAAAGCTGCATTAAGGCAGTTAAAACGATGCCAAAGTGATGTAACCTTGATCCATTACAAAAAGACCCAAGCCAAGGCCTGATGAGTACTAAAGGAGGCTAAACATACGTCATGGAATTGCAGAATGTTTCCTACCCTTAGTATGGGTATGGGACAATGTGCGTAAGATTGCTGGAAAGAGCACATCCTTGTCACCACTTGTTCTGAAAATAGATGGCATAATCCTCACAGACAAAAAAGATGTTGGAAATGAGCTAGCAAATTATACTGCAGAGATCTCCTTTGGTGCATCTTACACTGCCTGATTCTCCACACTTCAGGCTGAACAGGAATGACACCCAGTGTCATTCTTCCATAAAACTTGCCATTTTTGCGCTGGGAGATGGACTCTGCCGTAAGACTGCCCCTGGAAATGACAATATTCCATACCAAATGATAGCTCACTTAACCGGAAAGCTCCCAAAAATTCCTGTTGGTTCTGTTCAATAGGATCTATAGGGAGGGAACAGTGCCATCCATATGGAAAGAGGCAATAATCATTCCTATCCCTAAACCTGGCAAGGATGTTTCCACACCAGAGAATTACAGACCAATTTCTCTCACCAGCTGGATCTGCAAGTTGATGGAGAAAATGGTAAACTTCAGGTTGACATGGCTGCTAGAAAAGAAAAACGTACTAACCTCTTATCAATATGGGTTTAGAAAATTTAAATTGACCGCAGATGCACTTGTGAGGATGGAAACTGCAATACAGTATTCCTTCGCACAGCGACGTCGTATGTTAACAGTCTTCTTTGACCTTGAAAAGGCTTATGATACTACTTGGAAGCATGGCATACTCATGATGCTGTATGACATTGGTTAACGAGGAGCATTACCTACCTTCATACAAAGCTTCCTTGTTGACAGGAATTCTAGAGTGAGGGTAGGAAACAGTTTCTTCAACCTGAAAGATCAGCTGGAAGGGCTCCTACAAGTGAGTGTCATAAGTGTGACCCTGTTTGCCATTGCCGTTCTAAATGCTGTCTCATGTAATCTGTATGTGGATGACTTTACACTACTGCTCAGGAGGAAGCTTATAAGATGTTCAAGGACATATGCAGACTGCGATAAATTAGATGGTGCAATGGGCAACATACCATGGGTTCAAATTTTCTCCAAACAATATCATGGCTAGGCATTTCCACAAAAAAGGGAAGTTCCATCTTTCCCTCTATTTAGGAACAAACCCACTGCATTTTGTCGAAGAGGTGAAGTAGTTGGTTTAATTTTTGACTCAAGGCTTATGTAGGTGCCACACATCAAACAGTTAAAGGTGAAAGCTACAAAAGCATTTAGTATGTTTGCGGGTTCTTTCCACCTATCTTGGCTTTACTGAGCGCTTATTTGTAGTAAACTTGACTATGGATGTGAGTCTTATTCATCTGCAACTCCCCCTGTTCTCCGGATGTTGGACTCGGTTCATAATTAAGCTCTCAGAATCTGTGCAAGGGCTTTCAGGTCTTCACCTGTGGAGTCCCTGTATGCTGAGAGTGGAGAACCATGTCTTTCAATACACCCAAACTACATGAGCCTGATTTACTACACGCTACTACAAAGAATTCCGGGATCTCCTACATCCAGATTGGTTTTCAATCCCCTTGAGGATAGCCAATCCTATGGTAGAGGAATGAGGAATCTTATGGAAGATCTGAATTTAAATCTCACTAAAGCTCTGGCTGTTGGAACTCCCTAATACCCCCTTTTGACCAATCAAGTCGAGCTGAATTTGGTCGGAATTGGGAAAGGGGAGAGATCCGAAGCAGAAGTCAGAGAGAGATTTCTTCAACACACTTCTAAGTACCAAGGATCAGATGCAATATATAATGATGGTTCAAAATCTGGAAATGATGTGTGCTCTGCAGCAGTGAGCAGAAGGAAGACTTCATTTGGCAGTCTTTCTCTATCAGCCTTGATTTTCACTGCAGAGTTACATGCCATCCTTGCAGCAGTCAAGATGACTAGAGATCTTACAAACCATTTCGTTGTAATATATTGTGACTCTCGTAGTGCCTTGCAAGCAATCAAGAGCTTAAACTCATCACATCCAGTGGTGAGGGAAGTTCAAGAATGGCTTGCACTGATGTCAGCACATAAAAAGATAACTCTGTGTTGGGTACCAGCACATGCTGGTATCAGTGGGAATGAGCGAGCTGATCAGAAGGCCAAGGCAGCTACCGCTCAGCCCTGTGATGCTCGTTTTCCTCTCCCACACACTGACTTGAAACCCTACATCAGGAGCTGTCTTCATGATAAATGAAGGGAACAGTGGAGGCATATCTCTAGAAATAAACTGCGAGAGATACGAGATGGCCTTGGCAGTTGGGTGACTTGCATCCATCCCAACCGACAAGTAGAAAGTGTGTGCCTAATTCTGACTCATGGGCCGATGATGGCTAAAAGTGATGCATGCTGTGAAGAATGCCAAGAGCCATTAAGGGTCGCGCATATAGTGGAAAGATGTGCAATTTTCTCAGACTAAAGACGTATGTACTTGTCTCCCCTATATACACTGAAATATGTATTGGGTGAATATTGAGACAAAGGACTTACTAGTTTCCTAAGGGAGACATATAAAAATTAAATCAAATAAAATTATGTATAATGTTTATTCAGATTTTTAATATACTATTTATTGTTATTTTTAAGATGTTCATAGATGAATTTATAATGTTTGAAATACTGGAACATTTCAATCTGACAAGGTGTTGCTTGTAGAATAAAGTCCCTTTGTGGAGTTACTTTGGTGGAAACCTGTAGAGTTGGGTTCTCCTTCTCCAGTGCCAAAAGAGCCTCTATAGAAGTAGAGAAGTCAGATAAAGGATCAATGAGGAATCTGTGACAGGTCATCAGGCAGGACAGAGAGTTCAGTCCTTTGTTGAGCGGAGTTAATCTCGCTTGACTTGGGTGTGACCGGAGAGGTGTCCATGTCTTCAGTTGAGCTTTCTGGAGGAGCGCTCTACTCACATTAAGGATTAATATGAAAGTGAAAAAAATATGATTTACGTTTACGAGAAAACTGTTATGAGAAACGGCCCTTTCTGTTAAGTATCATTCAAATAAAAATATATGTACACACTATGAAACGATTCATGGCAGGAACGTATCCTTTATTTGTATTAAGCAGATTATCAATTTAAGTATTAAATGATGATATATTTACATACCGAAAACAAGTAAAAACATACGATTAATCTATCAATCTATCTATCTGTCCATCTACCTATTCTTTTATTCATCGATCCATCCATCCGCCTACCCATTAATGATTAAGTTAGTCTTTCCATCCATCCATCGACCTAGTGGCATGTATGTGCGTTTGCTTAAGCACAATCAACTGGCTCGATAGACTAAACCCGAGCACTGTAGTCATTATCAAATCAAGAAACAAAAACGTGGAATATTTTTCATAAATTTCACACGAGCGTTCATGCCATGTTACACCGAAACCTAAAAAAAAAAAAGAAGAAAATATGATTCGTTGTTAGCATGTAAGTGATTTAGGCTTCTGTCGTAAAAACATACAATATTTACCTTACACGCGGCCTCGGTGTAGGTGCCAACACTCCCTGAAGGCGTCTAATTGCTTCTGTGGCTGAGATCCAAATTACCACTTGAGGAGGGAAAAAAGAATGAGAAAAAAGCTCGTGTTTTTCTTTCTACTGACTAAATGAAATCTCTCAATATTTTTCCTGTGTAGTGTTTTTTTCCTGTTCATATTACATTTCTGTTTTTTTACCACATATTCTGCTGTGTTAAATGATGTTTTCGCTTTGTCAATATGCTTTCATATTCACTTACTGTCAACTATATATGTTTTTAATTCGACTTCTTTGACACAAACACACAAACACACCAAATCCCCCCCTCCCCCCCCACACACACACTTTAAACTTAATGGAAATTTTCTCCTTCCTCCTCCATTTTTTATTTTCCTATCTGTTTCCATTACACATATATGACAACTTATTCTATTGCTATTGTTGTTATAACTTCTACTTTTATATTGTTTTTTTCTTATTAATATTACTGTCATGTTAATAATCCATATTATAATCATGATATTGATAAGTACTGTTTTAACATGCTCCATACCATGAATGCTTTTGGTCTGTCGTTGAATAATCATAATGTGTGCAGAAATCCATTTGGCTTAACATTAAATCCCAGTCCCAATAGAAGCGACCACGAAAAGACGCACGACCTCCGGTGTTGCCCGATAAAAACGATGCGGCTCATCAGGGTGTCATTGCATGCATCACCTGCATATCCTGAGCGTGACTGGCGGAGTTGGAAGGCTGCCATCGTTGCGGCCAACAAAACACTCATTATGGACGAAACTCAACCGGACGCATAAAGAAAATGTTTGTGTGTGGGAGAGCTTTATTACTTTTTTTTCTTTTAACTTTAAAGCTCACATGTAAGAAATGACGGCTTGTTTATTTCACAATAAATGTTTTTTTTTTTTTTTCTATGTATTTCACTTATTCTTCATTGTTAGTGTTTTCGTACCATGTCCTTTGCGGAATGAATGCACTGCTTGTGCTAAAAGATGGCTCGTAGGAAGACAAGAAGCATGAAACAGAGCCTTTGCTCTTTCACAATGATACAGATATATGTTTTCTTCTCTTTCATCTATATCTGCAAAAGTAATTCATGTAGCAAATTGTCGCGTCAGTCTCTTTACCAAACAAAGATTTTTACCTCGCATTTATTCTTTCATCATCTGTCCTTTTTTATCTTCATCCGCATCCATGATTTCAGAAATCAACAAGAATGAAAAAAGAACAGACAAGACCGGAGTTTTGCCAGACTTAGTTCAACTTATTTAGCAATGAAAGTTTTCGTCCCAAGGCGGAAACTACCGGACTGTAATAATGTAACAGATGAACCCCCGTCGGAACACCAGCAAGTGCTCCTAACAGCACTGAATTGGAAAATTGACAATTGAATGCGATTCATACAATTCCTCTTGTTATCTGTAAATATATGCAATACAATGTAAAGAGAACGAGAGACACAGAGACAGAACAGAGAAAGAGCAGGCAGCGAAATGTAATATAACTCCAAACTGCATTTTTTTTTTTTTTTTTTGTCTCAGGCATAATGTCACAGATATTGCTTGAAAGAATAGAATGAACTCGATCATTCCAGCACTATTGCCAGTAATGCGCACCCCACACTTCTGACGACGAGCGATGTCACAGGAAATATCCTTTAGGGAAGATGAAAGGTATTGAGCCCGGGTTGAGCATGCGATATACAGTATACTGTATACACAAACGTTTGTGTGTGTGTGTGTGTGTGTGTGTGTGTGTGTGTGTGTGTGTGTGTGTGTGTGTGTGTGTGTGTGTGTGTGTGTGTATGTGTGTGTGTGTGTGCGCGCGTGCGCGCGTGCGTACACAATTCAACCAATCTCTACATTATATACCCAAATTTGTGGATAATGGGAAATGTTGCACGTACGTTTAGCAAATGAAATATATATATATATATATATATATATATATATATACATATATGTATAGTGTGTGTGTGTGTTTATACATATGAATATATATTAATATATATATATATATATATATTTACATATATATATACATATGCCACAGTTTCATAATGTTTAAGATTATAGAAGAAACCACAAGCATCAACGGCGACGTCATGAGGATACAGAACAGCCTTGGATAAGATATGAACCGTATTCATGTTGACAAATGTAGAAAAGGTATGAATGAGAATGAACATCTTCACAATACAAGAGATGTATTTGACCGGTTTCGACTATATCTTCGTCAGAAATACATATGATGAAATATATGGAATTTCAAAGAAAGGATTGCTTAAGCAAAATCAATATAAGTTATACCGCAATTTATCTTTCTAGTCACTTGTAGGAAAGTTCTAAACATGTCGAATTATTATATCTTTTCTATCAGTGAGGTCGTCTAATGCTGTTAATTCCGTAAAGAAGATACGTTCACCAGGTGGTAGGACGAACCAATGACGGTGATTACTGCAAGTGCGCGCAATTATTCGCGGTATATAACAAACGTTCCACTTGAAAACGTGCCGAGATTAACGTTTTATGTATGGTAATCAAAGCTGGACAACATATTTCATTCACCTGAAACAAACAGGTGTTTGACATTCGACAAACAGTGCGAACCAACATTTGTTGACAGCGAAGATCAATTACAGCAACGTCAGGACCGAGACCCATCTACTTAGGGCTGGAGAGGTGGAAATGCCTAAGGATCAGCAGAATTGCCTCCCTCACAAAAAACTCAAAGAAATAAAAAGACCAAAGGAAAGTTTAACAACCTTTTTTTTTTTTTTTTTTTTTTTTTTTTTAAAGGCTGCACACTTATCAATCTTGAACATAAAACGATAACATGCCTGATCTAATGTACACTTTTCTTTTATTGAAGTGCAATAACAAACACGGAGAGGCAAAGTTCGAACACGTAACATTTAAACTGTGGGAATGGAGAGAAGGGCTTCAACGACAGGCGATTTTCAACACCGAATTGCTAAAAGGCATCTATACTTCCTTCAGTCCTTGCCTCATACATACATATTTGGAAACTATGTAGTTCATGAAAGACAACTGCTTTTACACTCTGCCTATATTGTGAGGTATTGATCGTCCCAAGAACAAATGGACGTTAAGCTTTCTCTGTTGCTAGTAAGGTATGAAAATAAGTAAACAAATAAATAAGAACTTAAAAACAAAGAGATATTGCTAAATGTTGGATGTAAGTGTCAAAAGCTAGTATGTAATAAGGTCATATATTCTTTTCCTAAAGGTCATATTTTTGCATTTACACAGAACATTTTTTTATTTTTTTATTCAGATATGTTAAATCGTATTGAGGTACACTTTGTTTATTTGAATATATAAATTTAATGACATTGATCCTTAATAAGGACTGGTAGAGTCTGCGCATCATTGACATGAACAAAATACTGGCTATATTACAGCTGAACCGTTCTTCTAATGCGGTACCAATGCTTTATTGGCCTATAGTGACTCCATCAAAACGGTCCGTGATGACCTTCGAGGTTCAGTATGGCGCCTTTAAAACCTTCCTCTCCCCTCAATAACCAATAGCTTACAGACCATGACCAATCAGCTTAAACCTAACTGGTCTTACTATTTTCAAACTTTCAAACCTCAAAAAAGTTCATTTCAGTAATAATTAGACCTACAATGACGTGAATTTATATATGTAATATGCACTATAAGAGTCCACTTTCTATTGTTCAGTATGTTTTACTGGTCTACAGTGATTTCGGAAGGTATTCGATGGTTCATCACATACATTAACCTCTTTCTCAAGCAACTACGATATACGTTAAGTTAAGTTAAGAAAGCTCCAATACGTCGGTAAAGGCAATGTCGCGAGCATCCGTTTCTTCATTATGATACTAAACTGACGAGAGTTGTTTCAGTTTTAACTTGACTCACTGCGTAGCAAGTGTACAGAGAATAGAATGACTAAATGTGCTGTAAAACTGTTCATATTCAAGAAAGTGAAGACGCAGTAATACTAAGGTATGGATGCAATACCATAATAACTACATAAAAAGGAACAATAATATAATGACTGCTAGCAGAAATATAAGAGAAGATCACATCGATACCACATCTTCTGAGAGTACCCATGTATCCTTGAGAGATTGGCGTGTACGTTAAGAGAATTGTCTTAAATGACGGTTTCCCTCCCTCTCTTATTTGCATCATGCATGCATTCAAATCATGAATCAAATAGTTGGGAAAGGCTGGGAATGCATTCTTTTAATGTAACAATAAAATGTGAAAAGAATGAGTGGACATGAGCACACACACACAGACACACACACACACACACACACACACACACACACAAACACCCTCCCCCCCCCACACACAAACAAACAAACAAACACACACACACAACCCCTCCCCCCCCCCACACACAAACACCCTCCCCCCCACACACACACAACCCCCCCCCACACACACACACAAACACACACACACACACACACCCACCAACACACACAAACACCCTCCCCCTCCCCACACAAACACACACACACACACACACACTGAACTGAAATGAAGTTAAGAGCAAACTTATATTCTTACTTGACTTTCGACCTTTTCTCACCTCCTTGCCAGGTCCAGCCAATGCTGGCTTCCACTTAAGACTTCCATTTCGTGGATTTCCGTCCACTGAAGATACGTTAAATTAATGACCGTGCCTTCTCATTAATACATGCAGAATTTCCTCCAACTTCTTACTAGATGTATGATGATATACTGTACAACTAAGGAAAATCCCATTTATGAGTCATTATGATTATAGAAGTGGCACAGAATCATATATAACGTCATGATATATAGTAATCATTTTGAACAGAACAAAGAATTGTATTTATTAGAACCTGCACACATTTTCTATAAAAAAAGGAACTTCATTTCCAAAATAGGTGTGAACATAATGCAGTTTGTTAATAAAGCAGTAAGTGATAAATCTGACTGAATTTATATGAGCCGATGATGAATATATTGTATATCTTCGATATAAAAACTGTTCGGTAATAAAGTTGTATCAGTCGATGATTTCTTGCATAAAACATGCTGATATATAACGGTATGAAGTTTTTTTGTTTTTTTTTTAGTGACAGTGATTTTAACTGTTAGATAATGCAGATAAAAGTCTTCATACATTAATTTATGTGTGTGTGTGTGTATGCAAGAATATAAAAATATGTATATATCTCTTAATGTCTATCTATCTATCTGTATGTATGTGTGTGTGTGTGTGTG
>NC_061829.1:34125916-34133416 GCF_019202785.1 Penaeus chinensis | reverse complement strand
GCAAACTGAATATACTTTGCAATGAAGACATTAATTCATCTATACATTTGCAAATGCTCCTGCATCATCCCACGACGCCGAAACCGTTAGATGGTTTTCGATTTCGATTATCACTGACCACTCCTGTAACATAATTTATGTTATAACCATAATTTTATATTCACAGAGTTGTCTATTCCGACTGACTGACTCTTAATCCTTCCGTTGCTCGAGCCTTAACCGCCAAGGCTGCGCTTATTTGCGGGAAGTAGTGATAAGACGAGATTGAGTTTTGCAAGGAGGAGCAACCTTTTCGTTTTATTCCTTTCGTGATTATCATTCCTTTTTTGTTGCTTCCAGCCTTAGCCATAACGGGCGCGCTTATTCTAGAATTCCCAATAATGCATAAAAATTATGCATTCTTAAATTTTATTTAGAATATTAGTCTCCCTTAGGAAACTAGTAAGACCTTCTATGTCATGATTCTTACCAATACATTTGTCAGCGTATGTGGGGAAGGGAAGTATGTATGTTGCACATCTTTCCACTACATGTGTAACCGTTCATGGTTCTTCCCCCATACTTTGATAATTCGACAAATAATTAATCATATTATTATACTGTAGACTGATGACCTGACTCTGGCATCGTCTGCGCCCCTCTCACTACCCGTTTACCTGGCCTTGTCTCCATCATTTTGTGATATGAATTTATTCTTGATTGCTCGCTCATTTTTTGATATATGGTTTTATTGATAACTTACTCATAATCTTATGGCTTTATATTTAGCCACTCACTCAGAACTTCATGTTATGTGGATTCACTCTCCTTGATTAATACATAACCTTATTTTTATTGTTACATTGACTGTACTTTTTCTAACAAGTACATTTCCTATGTCCCATTTCCGACTACTTCGACAGACAGACCCCTAATCAAACCAGTTATGCACCCACGGTTAAACTTCTCCTGTATGGACTGGCTGCGATACTGCAATTGCATCGATGTGTTGCAACGAGAATCACGCCAGCTACATCGACATTTGTTTATTACTTATTTTTGTGAATGACTTACATTTAAGTTTTATTTGCTATGCATTGCATGGGTTCATCTTTATTAGTATTCAATGATATTGCCTCATTCATAGATAGTTGATGATGATATATAATACTTATTAGTATTTCCTCTATGTCTATACATAATATTTCAACACTTAGTTTTTTTTACTGTATACCACTGATAGCATATCAATTTCCTTAACAACAATGTAGATGATGCTCTTCAGTATTAATTATCTCATATCATATATCAGTGTAAATTCAAGGCATTCAATTTTGATTTCAAGATAATTTTACGCCTTCCACGCCCCTACTTGCTACACCTTTCACTTCAACCAGATATGTCAACCCTGCAAAACCCCTGCATTCATCTTGAAATCCATCAGTGCTATGGAACCGCAAAGAGCCTGCATGTCAGTCGAACCATTGCGTTCTGTGCAGGTTTTCACGGATTCCGCTGATCACGGATTTTCTATCCTGTTAAGTGTCGTTTCCTTACTTATTTCCTTTGGAAGTCGAGAATGGCCTGGTTGACGTGTTAGAGAGATGAGATACATACTATATTTCCAATAATCTCTCCAGACGTAATATATATATATATATATGTATGTATGTATGTATATATATATATATATATATATATATATATATATATATATATATATACACACACACACTTAGGCAAAGACACTTATATGTGTGCGTGTGTGTGTGTGTGTGTGTCTGTCTGTGTGTGTGTGTGTGTGTGTGTGTGTGTGTGTGTGTGTGTGTGTGTGTGTGTTGTATATATACATACATACATATATACACATATAAGTATACATATATATATATGTAGTTGTATTTTCTGTTTCTTGTGTATGTGTGTATGTAAATATGTATATATATACACACACACGTGTTTATATTTACACACACACACACACACACACACACACACACACACACACACTCACAAACACACACACACTCACAAACACACACACACACACACATATACATATATATGTATGTTGTTTATTTTCTGTTTTCTTGTGTGTGTCTGTGTGTGTGTGGGGGGTGTCTACGTGTGTGTATACATATGTATATATATATATATATGTACACAGAACCCCCCCCCCCCCCACCACACACACACCACACACACACACACACACACATACACACACACACACACACACACACACACACACACACACACACACACACACACACACACACACACACACATACTAACACACACACACACATACATATATGTGTATATAAACATGTATATATTTGTTTGTTTACATATTATATAATGTATACTTGTGTACACGTATCAGATAAAATATATACTTAATCGTGAAATAAATACTTACACACACACATAACTTAGGTCTCGGGAGTCATTCGCTCAGTCAGAGATAAAAAAAAAAAAAAAAAGGGAAAAATGATTCACAAACAGCGCCGAAAAAAATTGAAAAAGTATCCGTATTCATATCACATCGCACTCGCTGTCTTAAACAGAGCAATACTGTTAAAAAGGCAACAGTTACAAGAAGCTAGTCTTCACTACAACGTTTTTTCCGGCGAGTAAATGTTTGTTTTGAGAGAAATTGGCTCGTTTTTATGCTCGTTCTCGGAAGGAGCACTCCGGTTTGGTTGCATCGTAATATGAGACGATGCTCTTTGTACGTTTTTATGTACAATGTTCTGGGATTTACTTCGTAGTATGAACAAAGTTTTGCTCGTGTTTATATTCTCTGTACCTTTTTTTTTCATCTTCCTTTTTTTAGAAACTTACTGGACAAAAAATGGCACCCCATTTGCTTACTGGAATCAGAAAACATGGGTCGTGAGAGTAGTAATTTCGTGGTGTATTCAGATGTAAACAGCTCTTATCATCTGCGCCAGATTTTTGTGCGTGTGTTTAAATAATTATTATTCATAAAAAAAAATATAAGGAAAACACTCGTATTTCGTATTTGCTTGTAAAGATATAAATAAATGTGTATATTAATTTCTAAATATACATACATATTTATGTGTATATATATATATATATATATATATATATATATATATATATATATAGACACACACACACACACACACACACACACACACACACACACACACACACACACACACACACACACACACACACACACACATACACAAATTTTCATGTAATTATCTATATCTCACGTATCAATAAACTGGAATCTTTCTATCAAGTGTTCTTGTATCAAAGCTACTGACACCACTACACTATTCATAACTACTACATAACAGTCACTGAAGGGGGTCATGAAGATTATTTTGTATTGCTCGGGGCCACAGAATGGAAAAGGTTAGGTACCACAAGGACGTGAAATCGAGCCCACACTATTGTACAGCACCTACGCGCTTGTTTTTAGACACGCGTCTCGTCTATAGCTGTAGAATTGCTTGATACATAATTAATATTAGTGACGTAGGTTATAATTCATAACCCGGTAATTTGCTCCGTATAATGATATTCAAAATAAAGAGCATTAAATTTTAAACCGATTTTAAAACAATGGGATTTTAGAAAACAATACCGTAATCGAATGAAGCATGTCATTAGTTATTTTGTAAATATATGCAAAATAGAAGTGCAAAATATAAAGCAACGGACACCAATTATAGGTAAAATTTTCGGGAAAACAAGTATTAAATATTAATTATATCAAAATCAACAACCAGCACTAATTATGTATTAAATACACAAGCATATACTGCTTACAAACGTCGAATGATAATATTCTTTTAAGAAAAAAATCTTACGTCAGAGAACAGAAGATAATTTTTAAAAATCTATCAGGAGACCTAAAGTTTATGAAAACATTTATTTTCAACTACATTTATTCCAACAGCATTTGTATGTTTTATACAGATAAATTATTCTTACGCTGTTCATTTAGAGTTCCCAATGACAATTTTGCTAATTAATCTATCTAGCTAACTTAAATGATTCACAGGTATCAGTATGCAGAGCATCGGAAGCCTTTTAAACATCAAAGAATGTATTTCTTAAATGTCAGTCATTTTTTCAGCTCTTCGTATCAATTACCATCACAGGACGAAAGGCAACTACTGCATGTAAACTATATATGAAAACATGAATGAAAACCCGAGCAAGGTTCGTAAAATCACAGAATGCTTGACTATGTTGTCAAATTATTATTTCCCATGTCACTTAAGATAAATGCTTTCGTAAACCATATATTGCATACTGCACAAGCCTTCTTTTCCTGTTAACTGGAGTGGCTAGTTCAGTGGATCTCTCTCTCTCTCTCTCTCTCTCTCTCTCTCTCTCTCTCTCTCTCTCTCTCTCTCTCTCTCTCTCTCTCTCTCTCTCTCTCTCTCTCTCGGCATAGTTTCGTATATTAATAAGAATGATGTAGTAAACACTCTTCGTAAATACCTAACGTTGGTTAAGTTAATTTTATAGAGGCAATGAAACATGAAGCAGTGGAGATAGAAATATATTTGCCGTAACCTATTGTGACCTTACCTCCGAGTATATTTTCATTCATTATTATTCAATATTTACAATATCAATTCACGATTCCCCGCCGCGGCAGCTGCAAAACACCTGGGCTCCCACTACTGGCTCTATCACGGTTGATTAGGAAGGGCATCGAGTCGGGCGAGGACGGCATTGCTAAATAACTTTTCGGAAATGAACTGAGAGAAGCCTTAGCGCTGCAGGGGAATAAATGGAAGTTGAATTATATATATATGTATATATATATATATTGTGTGTGTGTGTATGTGTGTGTGTGTGTGTTTGTGAGCGAACGTGCATGGGTCTTGATTAAAATCGCGCCTCGGTTGGAATTACGGTTAGGTCTCTCTTCATAAATAGTTGTATATTTTTAGTACCACGACAGCCTTCACAAAACGCCTGCAAAATCTTTGGACGTAATAAAAGATCATCTGCCTTTTCGTTTTAGGTCGTAATACTAAGAATAATATTGTAACTGGAAATAAGAAATGCAAGAAAAAGAACAAACATGTAAAAGACCAACATGTAAGAGGAAGAGTTAAAACCAAACAAGCAAGACCAACAGGTACGAAGAAGAATATATATATATATATATATATATATATATATATATATCCCAGAAAAAATTACCAAGGCATGGCTAGGGGAAAAGTCAGGGATGCAATTGCCACTTAGTATCTCTATTTAGCCTTGGCGCTAGCAAAACTGGTTGGGAATATATATATTGAGTATGTTTCTCAATAACAGATTCTCAATAAATACATATATGAATACATTCATACGTACTGTACATACATACATATATATGAATATATATATATATATATATATATATATATATATATATATACACACACACACATATATAATATATATATATATATATATATATATATACACACACACATATATAATATATATATATATATATATATATATATATATATATATATATATATATATATATATGTACATACTAATTAATATATAAATATATATTATATTTATATATATAAATATATATATATATATATATATAGATAGATATAAAGATAGATCTCTCTCTATATATAGATAGATAGATAGACACACACACACATATAAAAGCATAATTTAGTTTTAGTATTTTTTTAGAGATAAGATAACACGCACAACATCACGCGTTGGAATTGAGTTGAACGTAATGACATAACCGCTGTTATGAGAACAATTCCAATGTTCACAAATAGGGCACCTGGATATCATACAGTCCGTGTCTAGTATCACAGGAATCAAAGTACCACCTCACAGAATACGTGGGAGGTTAAAAAGAGTTAATCAAACGTTAGAAATAATTATTTATCAAAGGAAGAGACAAGTACTTGGAGCCCAATTCGCAATCGCTCAATATAAATATCTTCTCTGGTAATTAATTTGTTAATTACTACTGTTAGTGAGTAGAGCGATTCTAGTTAGATGGGTAAGTATCCTAACTCATACGCAGTTTGACGAATTTAGAACATTTAATTCCTCAAGACACCTGCGAAAGTATAGGCATAATCACATAAAAGGGCATAGAGCAGAAACACAATAAAGCGATGCAAATGAAACGTGTGTAATAATGTTGCATGTCTGTCTGCGCTTGTAAGCACCACCGACATTGCTTAAATCATGCATGTGGCAGGACTTCGAAGGTTAATTTCAGATATCCGAATGTTTATTACAGGTAATCCATTCTGTAATGGATATTCAGTTCCCTCTGCAGCGTTTTCATTTTTATATTATGCATATCATTTCATTGCTGAACATTAACTAATTTGTTCGCGTGCATCATGAAGCCTTTTGATGCCTCCATAACCTGGATATACTTACCTGTCATTTTTTATATTCATCCAATAATGATACTGAGACAACTTTTTAATCCTATTAGATATTACGCAGATATTTTTTCCCGATTATCATTAGCGCGCGCGCACACACACACACACTACATACATACACACACAAACAAACAAACACACACACACACACACACAACCAACCAACCAACCAACCAACCAACCAACCAAACAAACACACACACACAAACACACAAACAAACAAACAAACAAACAAACAAACACACACACACACCCACACACATACATACATACATACATACATATATATATATATATATATATATATATATATATATATATATTTAAACACTTATTAAAGTTTGAAAAATGATATGCTTTAAAATAGTAAAAATATTGTTATTTTGCATTGCTCAAGCGCAGTTACTCAAGAACTGCAGTAATGTTGATATGTGGAAATCTAGATAAATCAGATTTTTTTTAGATTTCTATTAAGATATATTCGCCGCCACCACCGCTGTTTTATTAGAAAACAGGGGAAACAGATCTCCCCCAAGTGAATTAATTATTTTAATAATATTAAAGTCATAATTCCTGTAATGAAGGGATTGAGTAAACTAAAGTTAAAGTTTTCTATGTTTTACTATTTTTAATTTTACAATGTAATTACAGTAAGTCTATATTCTCTTGAAATTCATTATATCTATATCAAAATGGAACGTTCTTTAAAAACTCTATAATGATGACTGACAAGCCCTGCTGCTTACCCAAATAACCACCAAAGACACTAATGGCTTTGGTTTCTCGGTAGATCTCTCTTGAACCTCGTTCCACAGACGAATAGGGAAGCTCCCGGTCGCTCCCTCACAGACATCATCATCACGTGATCGTACATCGTACGATGTCCCGTCATCACGTTTTTTTCCACTTGTGCCCAGCACTCATGATTTTCCTTTCTTTTCTAAAACTCATGGAAGATTCCTAATCTTCCACATCCCTCCCCCTCAGTAACAGCCTGTCCCCAGGATGCTATACAGTTCTTTGTCACAGACTTCTAACACACGCAGTAACCCTGCACGGGGGGCATACAGGTACTACACCTTGC